>NC_089198.1:2885314-2895257 GCF_963930695.1 Labrus bergylta | reverse complement strand
GTGTTGTTGGCTGTGTAAGACAGATCGTTGGAGGGGTTGGAGGGAGGAATGGCGTCTGCTGAGACGTCACCTCCGACTCTCCGACAGGGAGTTCGGATAGTCCCTCCGAACGGTACTGTCACCGTGGAGGAGGTTCTGTTAGCTGCAGGTGAACAGGTAGGCCATGATAAACTCTTGTATGCATCCCGAATGAACAAGGCTGTGGTTGTTTTTCTGAAGAGTGAGCCTCTTGTGTATCAGCTGATTGAGAGTGGTGTGTTCATTAGGGATTTGTTTGTGCAGGTTTCCCCGTTGTCGGTTCCCTCTACGCGGATCACCGTATCCGGTGTTCCGCCGTTTATTTCTAACAACTTGTTAGAGAATGAACTCCGCAGGTTTGGGAAGTTTGCGAGTGGTTTCAAAACTGTGAGTCTAGGGTGTAAAGATCCCAAACTGAAACATGTTCAATCTTTGCGGCGTCAGGGTGTTCATGTTTTTGGATTCGCCCACACAGACTCTGGAGGTTTCCTTTAGAGTGAAACACGGTGACGCTTCTTATATGGTGTATGCGAGCTCGGGACAACTGAAGTGTTTTGAGTGTGGTGATGTGGGACACAAACGTTTTGCGTGTCCGCACAGACAGCAGGAGGCGGCTAGTACTGCCGCTGACGCGGGCGGCTCTGTTAGTGTGGCGCATGTGGCGGAGGCCGCTGACGCGTCCGCGCCTGGGGCGGAGGCCGCGTCATAAAGTCAGTCAGCATACTGAAAAGACAGGTTGGGTTTGACCTCCTGGACGCGAAAAAACGGTTCCGTCTTAAAAAGCACATCACCGCACTGAGGAAAGTTGGACGTAAGAGTGTGAAGAAGACAAAGAAATGATCATGCATCACAAGGTGTTTTTCTTCTTCTACTGCTCCCTGTTTGTGTCTACTTATCTGTTCTTTCTCTCTGATCTTTCTATGAGGAGTCTTAAGATAGGATCTCTTAACATTAATGGTGGGAGAGACAGACAGAAAAGGGGCCTTATCTCTGAGATCTCAACTCAGAAAAACATTGATATCTTGTTTTTACAAGAGACTCATACCACACCATCAGATGAGACAGATTGGGGTTTATGGTGGGAGGGCTCTAACTACCTTAGCCATGGCACCAACCTTAGTGCAGGAGTAGCCATTTTGTTTAGAGCATCTGCAAATGTAAAGATCGTCTCTTGTGCTGAAATTGTAAAGGGAAGGCTTTTAATTGTAAGAGCAGAAATAGAGGACACTGTTTTCTGCTTCACTAATATTTATGCTCCAAATAATGGAGCTGAAAGGGTAGCTTTCTATACCCGCCTCCAAAAGGAGTTACTGATCTATAATCAGGATCAGATCATTCTTGGTGGTGATTTTAACTGCACACTTGATTTCACCGTGGATAGAATAGGAGAGGAGCCACATCCACATTCATCCCAGACTTTAAACACTGTCATCTCTCACCTGGATTTGTTGGACACATTTAGAGTGAAACATCCACAATCCAGACAGTATACATGGGTCAGGGTTAACAGTAACAGGGTGTGTGCAGCTAGACTGGACAGGGTTTACATCTCCAGAACTCTCAACCCCAGATTAATTCATTGTAATATTCTGCCTGTCGGCTTCACTGATCACCATTTTGTTAGTGTGGATCTGATTATTTCACCAGGTGAAAGGGCTAAGTCCTTCTGGCATTTTAATAACAAGCTTCTACTGGACAATGTTTTCTGTAAAAACTTTGGGTGTTTTTGGGATCAGTGGCAATTAAGAAAAGTTGAGTTTGATTCTTTGAAGCTTTGGTGGGAGGTTGGTAAAGCTCAGATTCGTGTTTTTTGTCAGCAGTACACGTCACACTCTTCTGCTAGATTAAAAACAGTCATTAAAAATCTTGAGGACAACATTAAGAACCTTGAGGAGGGGTTAAATGGGAGTGTGGATCCCACCGCTGGTACCCTGCTGAAGGAGAAACGTATGGAGTTGAGCTCTTTCCTGCAGGAGAGGGTGAAGGGAGCTCTTGTGCGGAGTCGTTTCCTTCAACTCAAAGACATGGATGCCCCAACGTCTTTCTTTTTCAATCTTGAGAGATCTGTGGCTCAAAAAAAGCTGCTGACTTGTCTGAAACTGCCAGGAGGTCGAATAACAGCTGATCCAAAGGAAATGAGCAGTCACGCCATGCAGTTCTATGAGGATCTGTTTGGAGCAGAGAGTTGCAGCCAGGAGTGTCGCAGGGAGCTCCTGGAGGGTCTCCCTCAGCTCAGTGTGGAGGAGAGGTCTCTTCTGGAAGGGGAGCTGTCTCTGGAGGAGCTCACTGCTGCTGTCACTCAGATGGCAACAGGAAGAGCACCTGGAATAGATGGGTTGTCCACAGACTTTTTTAAGAGGTTCTGGAATATTCTTGGGTCTGACCTGCATAGTGTTTTAATGGAGTGTTGCAGGACCGGGTCTCTTCCTGGTTCTTGTAAGAGAGCAGTTCTTTCCTTGCTCCCCAAGAAAGGTGACCTGGCATTGTTAAAAAACTGGAGGCCGGTTGCTTTGCTTTGTGCGGACTACAAGATCCTCTCCAGAGCTTTATCGAACAGACTAAAGGACGTTCTGGGAAGTGTGGTCCATAAAGACCAGAGTTACTGTGTTCCAGACCGGACAATCATGGATAATGTTTTTCTTATCAGAGATGTCATTGATGTGTGTAAAATCTATAATCTAAATGTTGGCATTGTGTCTCTGGATCAAGAGAAGGCGTTTGACAGGGTGGATCACTCGTATTTGTTTTCTGCACTGAGGTCTTTTGGTTTTGGGGATGGTTTTGTGTCATTAGTTGGTTTGTTGTATCAGGATGCACAGTGTTTGGTGAAGATGGGGGCGGGGTTGAGTCAGCCAATCCCTGTACGGCGAGGGATCAGACAAGGTTGTCCCATCTCCGGCCAGCTGTACAGCTTGGCTATTGAGCCCTTGCTGTGCAGGTTGAGGGACCGGCTCAGCGGGCTTTCTTTGCCCGCGGCCTGTAGCATTGAATGTCCCCCTACAATTTCTGCCTATGCTGATGATGTAAACATCTTCATCTCCAATCAGGGGGACGTTCGGTGTCTGCGGGACACCCTGTCCCTGTATGAAAGGGCAACAGCTGCACGGGTGAACTGGGAAAAAAGTGGTGCCTTATTGGTGGGAGAGTGGAGGGACCAGGCAGTGCCCAGTCTGCCGGGTGGACTTGAGTGGGGGAGGGAGGGGTTGAAGGTGTTGGGGGTTTATTTGGGTACCGAGGGCTTTAAAAGTAAAAACTGGGAGGGAGTTAGGGAGAAAGTGTGCGCTCGGTTGTCTAAATGGAAATGGTTGCTACCCCAGTTGTCGTATAGGGGAAGAGTTCTGGTGGTCAATAACTTGGTTGCCTCGACTCTCTGGCACAGACTTGTGGCTTTGACACCTCCAAGAGGGCTGGTGGAGGACATTCAAAGGGCCATCCTGGACTTCTTCTGGTCAGGCAAACACTGGGTCCAGGCGGCAGTCCTCTACCTGCCGGTGGCTGAAGGGGGACATGGACTTATAGACATTCAGTCAAAAATTGCCTCATTCAGACTCCAGACTGCACAGAGACTCCTTTTCACTTGTGGTCCCAGCTGGATGGACATCGCTCGACTGCTGCTGAGGAGAGCTGGACGGCTGGGGTACACTAAGCAGCTCTTTCTGTTAAAGCTTGAGGAGGTGGATCTCACTGGATTAACATCCTTTTATATGTCTGTAATGCAGGCATGGAAAATGTACACATTCAAAAGGGAAAAAACTGAGAGTCTGGGAATGTGGATCTTTGAGGAACCGTTATTTTTTAATGATTTTATAAGGACTCCAACTTTGCAGTCAGCCAGTCTCCGGGCCAGTTTCAGAGAGGCAGGCTGCACAAAACTGGGTCACCTGGTAAGACTGACCCTGGACGCCCTCAAAGAAAGGACCAATATCACCTCCAGCCGGGTGGTTGAAAGAGTGGTGGAGGAAGTCTTTGCTGCACTTCCAGTAAAACTTGTGACATTTCTAAACATTGAGAATCTGTGTGAGCAGTGGAGTGAAGAGGGCGAATACAGCTTCCCATCTTTGTCTGTTACCCCAGATGTCGGGGAGTGGCAGGAAAGAGGAGGTGGGCTGCTGTCCTTTAGTACTCCTGTTCTGGGAAAGTTCCAGGATGCAGGGAAAAAGGCACTCTATCAGTCCTGTGTTAAGGTCCTACATCTTCGTGGTCTGTCGGGAGTGAAAGAGTCGAGGTGGATTGAGTTTTTTGGCCCGGAGGTTTCCCCGAAAGGCAGCTGGCGGTCCCTGTACAAGCTGCCTGTTGAGAAGAGAACAGCAGATCTCCAGTGGAGAGTTGTGCATGGGGTTATAGCCACGAACAGATACAGAGCGCACATTGATCCAGGGGTGGGAGAGGAGTGTTTGTTTTGTTCACTAACTGAAACTTTGTCTCATCTGTTTGTTGAGTGTCCCAGGCTCTCACTCTTGTTTGTCCTTATGAAAAGCTTGTTTGAAGCTCTCGGGGAGGATTTCTCTTATGCAGTGTTTGTTTTTGGGCCAAAGTATTCTGCAAAGAAAAAGACTGTACATACACTGATGAACTTTTTATCTGGCTCGGCTAAGTTGGCCATTTGGCTTACACGCAAGAACCGAGCTCAGGGTACTGGCTGTGTGGAACCGGTGCTGGTTCTGGAGGGACTTTTGAAGGCCAGACTAAAGGTAGAATTTGCCTATTATCAAATGATGGACAATGTGCAAGACTTTAATAGTGTATGGGCTGTGGAAGAAGCTTTGTGCTCTGTGGGTGGGGATGGAGAGCTGATTATTCATTTTTGATGCAGTAAATGTTGTTTTTGTTGATGTTGTGATTTTTGTTGCACTTGTTTTGTTTTATGTTTTATTTTTTATTTATTTATTTATTTCCTTCTCTTGATCTGAGTGATGATGTGACAGTGTTATAATTTTCTCCTGGTAGTGGTAAAATAAAAGGTATTTTGAAAACCTCAAACCTCTCTCTGTCTCTCTTTCTCTCTCTCTCTTTCTCTTTTTCTATCTCTCTCTCTCTCTCTCTCTTTCTCTTTTTCTATCGCTCTCTCTCTCTCTCTTTCTCTCTCTCTCTCTCTCTCTGTGTCTCTCTCTCTTTCTCGCTCTCTCTGTCTCTCTCTCTCTCTCTTTCTCTCTCTCTCTCTCTCTCTCTCTCTGTGTCTCTGTGTGTCTCTCTCTCTCCCTTTCTCTGTCTCTCTGTCTCTCACTCTCGCTCTCTGTCTCTCTCTCTCTGTCTCTCTCTCTCTGTCTCTCTCTGTCTCTCTCTCTGTCTCTCTCTCTCTCTCTCTGTCTCTCTCCGTCTCTCTCTCTCTCTCTCCCTTTCTCTCTCTCTCTCTTTCTCTCTCTCTCTTTCTCTTTTTCTATCTCTCTCTCTCTCTCTCTCTTTCTCTTTTTCTATCGCTCTCTCTCTCTCTCTTTCTCTTTTTCTATCTCTCTCTCTCTCTCTCTCTCTCTCTCTCTCTCTCTCTCTCTCTCTCTCTCTCTCTCTCTCTCTCTCTGTAACATCAGCGACATCAGCGACCATGAAGTGCTTTGGGTGTGGTGCAGAGGGACATTTAATCCGCTCATGCCCGGAAAAAAATGTTCATGTGCGGGGAAATACTCAGGCAGCACCGGCTGCTGAGGTCACGGCGGTGGCTGTGACCCCCGGGCCGGCTGCGGCTGCCGCCGCGGAGCTCGGCGGAGCTGTCGCGGTGCTTGGCGGAGCTGAGGCCGCTGTAGCGGGTCCAAGCGGAGTTCTTTCAGACAGAGCTGCTGCTGGGCCTCAGAAAAGTAAAGTGTCTGATGTAGAAGAGCTGTCAGTACTAAAGCAGTGAAGAAGGACAGAAAGACAGGAGCAGGAAGAGCAGAGAGTGACAGTGAGCTCATGTCCACACAAGAAGAAGGTCCAGTCACTTACACCTCAGCTCACATTAAGAAGTTTCTACAGGACACCAAGGGCCTCAGGCTGCTCAATTTAGAGGATTTCTTTCCAATCAACGATGATGATGTTTAGACTGTGTCTCATCTCTTTCCTCTTGTTGTGTTTTTATCTTGTTTCTTTTTTAAACTCCTATCTCTCAATGTGTGAATTTAAAATCAGCACCTTAAATTTAAATGGAGCGAGAGATGATGCAAAAAGAGCTGCACTATTTCAACTGATGGATTTCAAAAAGTTAGATATTTTAATGTTTCAGGAGTCACACAGTGACTCTAAGAACGAGTGTCAGTGGAGGAAGGAGTGGCCTGGGGAGGTGATCCTCAGCCATAAGTCCACCTGTAGTGGAGGAGTTGGTTTTATGTTTTCTAGAGGCTTTCTGCCTGCTTCGTGTGAAGTAGAGGAGGTCATTGAAGGCTGTTTATTGAAAATTAGAGTGCAGTATGAAAATGTAAAGATGACTCTGATTAATGTGTACGTCCCATGTCACGCTGTGGACAGGTTGGGTGTGTTGAGTGTTTAGTGTGACACTGTTAAAAAGTGCAACACAGGGGAGTATTTATTCATTCCTCCTCACACAGACTCAGACAGTTTTTAGAAACACACGAGCTGCTGGATGTGTGGAGGAGTTTACACCACACACACAGACAGTACACATGGAGTCACTCTAAAGACAATGTTTTATCTCTTTTATTGTTTTAAACACAACATGAATGTTTTTAAAGAGTGTCTTATTGTCCCTGTAGGCTTCACTGATCACTGTCTCGTTTATTGTTCTGTTTTTATTAAGAATGTCAGACTTCAAAGTGCGTATTGGCATTTTAACACCACACTGCTGCACGATAAAGCTTTTAAGTCTGCACTGGAGTACTTTTGGGTCACTCACAGACAGCTTAAGTCTGATTTTAAAACCATTCAGCAGTGGTGGGACTTTGGAAAAAGTCAGATTAAACAGTTGTGTCAGCAGTACACTCGTAATGTCACCAGGGACATTAGCAGATCTTTGAGAGATCTAGAGATTGAAGTGGTAGAACTACAGGGTTTAGTTGATGCCACAGGAAATCAGGGACATTTAGCTTCCCTAAAATCTAAAAAGTTGGCTTTAACCAACCTGCTGGGCGTTAAAGCACAGGGGGCTCTGGTCAGGTCTCGGTTCCTGGATGTCACCCAGATGGATGCTCCGTCTCAGTTCTTTTTTGGTCTGGAGAAGAAAAGTGGACAGAAGAAGATCTTTCACTCTGTACGATCAAACAGTGGACAATCGATCTCAGATTCTGCTGGGATCAGAAAACATGCAGCTGGTTTTTATAAGGATCTGTACACGAGTGAGTTCGTTGATCGTCCAGAGGTGGGTGAGTCTTTCTACACTGGTCTTCCTCAAGTCAGCGCTGAAAACAACACAGAGCTTGAGGCCCAGCTGTCTCTGTCTGAACTCTACTCTGCTGTCATGAGTCTGCAGAATGGAAAAGCTCCAGGTATTGATGGCCTTCCTGTTGACTTTTATAAAGTATTTTGGAGTGTGCTGGGAGAGGATCTCCTGGAGGTTTTAAGAGACAGTTTGGAGAGGGGTCGTCTGCCTCTGAGCTGCAGGAGAGCAGTCATCACTCTGCTGCCAAAGAAAGGCGACCTTCAGGATCTAAAGAACTGGAGACCAGTGTCATTACTTTGCACAGACTACAAAATCCTGTCTAAGGTCCTGGCATCCAGACTAAGGCAGGTGATGGGGTCGATCATCCACACAGACCAGACCTACTGTGTGCCCGGCAGACTCATCAGTGATAACATCACTCTTATTCTGCATGTTTTGGAAGTCTCTGGTTCATTGGCTGTAGACACTGGTCTGATTTCACTAGACCAGGAAAAGGCTTTTGATCGGGTTGAACACCAGTATCTATGGCGGACTCTAACCGCCTTTGGGTTCAACCCATGTTTCTTAGCTAAGATCCAGGTTTTGTACCGGGACATTGCGAGTGTGCTAAAGATCAACGGAGGCCTGAGTGCTCCTTTTAGTGTACAGAGGGGGGTGAGGCAGGGCTGCTCATTATCTGGAATGTTATATTCCTTAGCCATCGAACCCCTGCTTCACAGACTGAGGTCAGGTCTCTCTGGTGTTCGTTTTCCTGCCTCTGAAGTCAGTTTTAAATTGTCAGCGTATGCTGATGACGTCATTGTTTTTGTCAACCAGCAGAGAGATATGGATGTTTTAAAAGAAACTGTGATTTTGTTTGGGTCGATATCTTCTGCCAAAGTGAACTGGCTGAAAAGTGAAGCAGTGATGGTGGGAGAGAAGCTGAGGGGTCGGCTCAGTCTGCCTGGAGGCCTCTTTTGGAAGTCAGGAGGTTTTAAATATTTGGGAGTGTTTTTGGGGAATGAAACTTTTGTCAGTAAAAACTGGGAGGGTGTTTTAGAAAAAGTAAAAGGACGTCTTGATAAATGGAGGTGGCTGTTGCCAAAGATGTCTTTTAAAGGTCGTGTACTTGTGGCCAATAATCTTGTTTCCTCTGCCCTGTGGCACAGACTGACCTGTATCGACCCTCCGTCCTCTCTCCTGTGTAACATTCAGAGAGTGTTAGTTGATTTCTTTTGGGACAGGTTACACTGGATTCCTCAGAGTGTGCTCTTCCTCCCTAAAGAAGAAGGAGGACATGGACTAGTTCACCTGGCCAGCAGGGGGGCTACTCTCCGCCTGCAGTTCCTCCAGAGACTACTCACTGGGCCTGCAGACCTGGTCTGGAGACCGCTGGCCTGCTGTCTTCTACAGCGGTTTGGAGAACTGGGGCTGAGCTCGTCTCTGTTTTTAATGGATTTACAGCAAGTGAACATTTCCTCTGTCACTGGATTTTATCAAAGTGTTTTTAACGTGTGGAGTCTGGTGAACAGGCAGAGACAGGGACACTCCCACTCTTTGTACTGGCTGCTTAAAGAGCCTGTACTGTTTGGAGGTCGTTTTCATCTTCCTGACTGGGCTGGACCGAGCCTGTCCGGAAAGTTCTGCAGTGCCAGGATTTCCACTCTGGAGCAGGTGGTGGAGCTGACGGGACCTCAGCTGGACTGTCCTGCTGGTCTGGCTGCTCGTCTGGGGGTGAGGTCGACCAGAGTCGTTGATCGGTTGCTGAAGCACTGGAGACATCAGCTGACAGGACAAGAGATGTCTCTGATGTCGGACTATGGGGACGGTTCTCTGCTGCCCGACCAAACTGACCCGTTTCCTGAGTTCACTCTGTCTGCAGACCTGAAGGACTGTTCTGGTCCTCTACTGGCCAACGCTGCAGGAAAGACTCTTTACAAACTGATTGTTAAGACTGTGAATAAAAAGACACTGAACGCACGCAGTGACACCCCCTGGAGGACTTATTTGGGGCTAGCTCCTGAGTTTAGACCCTCCTGGGAGTCTTTATACAAACCCCCCTTGTGTAAGAGACATGCAGACCTCCAGTGGAGAATCCTGCATGGAATCATTGCTGTGAACTCTTTTATCTCTGTTCTTAATGTGAATGTTGTTGATCAGTGTCCTTTCTGTGTGCACAGGGAGACGGTGTTTCACTGTTTTTTACAGTGCAGTCGGCTGAAACCTCTGTTTGATCTTCTGGAGAAGGTTTTTAGTGGTTTTAAAGAGTTTTTTACTAAGCAGGTTTTTATTTGTGGTTTTAAATACACTCGACAACACAAACACAAATGCCAGCTGATAAACTTTGTTCTTGGTCAGGCTAAGATGGCCGTGTACGTGAGTAGGAGGAGGAAGGTGGAGGAGCCAGACGATGTTGTTGATGTGAAGCTGTTGTTTGTAAAAATGTTAAAATCCAGGGTGTCTTTGGACTTCAGCTTCTACAGAGCAAATCAGGACCTGGAGACTTTCCAGTCAGTGTGGACTCATGACAGTGTGCTGTGCTCTGTAGAGCACGATCAGTTAGTTCATGGACATGTGCTGATGTAACATCTGTTTATTGTGTGAATGTCATCTGTGAATTTTAGGAATGTATATTATTGTTGA
>NC_089198.1:2835314-2882814 GCF_963930695.1 Labrus bergylta | reverse complement strand
ATTGTGTATGACTGTGTACATACACAAGTATGCTCGGACACGGAACGATATAACTTATGTGAAAACAGACCAGCGGGGGATGGGGCAGCAATTGTGTAAAACTGCCCCTAATGGCCGAGAATGGGGCAGTTACAAATGTGTATGAAGTCAAGAGTGTCATTTAAATGTCCCGACTACTTTCTTCGCTGGAACCATCATGTCATTTCCTGAAAACGTTAAAATCTGTCGACTTCTACGTCTGTAGCTACTTAAGCTCAGAAAACTTGTGATTTTTATTTCTATCTTTGTTGTTTGCAATTATTTTTGTGGTTTAAAAAAATACATGAATTTACCCTTCAGCCAGTTGTCATTCTGCGTTACGAGTCTCAGAAAATAAACTTCTTAAGTATTTTTTTTACTATTAATCTTCTTTCCATATATTGTACACTGAGTAATCAGCTGTCTGTTTTTTTGTTTATTCATGTATTTACTCCTGATACTCATGTGAATTGTCTTTCATTAAACAATTTTAATAAGTTTTTAAATTTGAACTGCACTGTTACTTTTAACTCTTGATGTTTACTTTATTTATTTCACTTAATTTCATTTGAATTATTTTTATTTGAACATATCTTCAGATTTAATAATTTCAGTGATTTTTAAATGTTCTATTTTAATGTTTCTTTTCTTTCCTCTGTCATGATGCTTTTGATGTCTTGTGTGAAGCACTTTGAATTGCCTTGTTGTTGAAATGTGCGACATAAATAATCTTGCCTTGCCTTATATTTTACAGTCTTGTGAGGTAACGGGAGGCCTCCCAATCACAAACTGCATATCATTAAATAATCAACAATAAATACATTTAATTGAGCTCAAAGAATTGTGTGGTTCACTCTGATGAGTCAGCATGTTTCTGTACCATCAACTCCATGACTTTACCATACACTGTTTATATTTACTGCATTAACTTTAGTGTCCAGCAGGGGGAGACTTAACTAGTTGTAAAACAAATCTGAGATAAAATGGTTCTACTTCTTCAGTTGATTGACTCCCTCAGAAAACATTTAAGAACACAGGTGGCTTAAACTGAGTTAAGAAATCAGTCAATGAGGCCCGGTATCCTGGTTCTACATTCAACACATAAAATGTTAAAATCAGTTAAACTAAAGTGTGATCATTGTATTAAAAGTATTTAACATTTGAACGACTAAATCACTTTTCAAAGTGATTTTTTCAAACAAAGTGCCGTATCAGTCTCAGCCGTCATCACGTCTTTGTACATTAAGTATTGATTCAGAAGCGGGGTAATATTGTTGTCCCAGTCTGGGAGTACACGTTATGATTTGGTGTTGGGGCACAGCGGGGGTTCCACATAGACACACATTAATAATTTCAGCTTGAAATGGCTCTCTGAAAGAGGATGCCGAGGATCCCCAAATTGTTTAATCCTCTGGCAGGGATGAGCTGGGTCCATTCCTCTTGAGTGGCGGCCTGCTACCAAGGTTTCTGTAATAACTGCCGATGTTGGACGCTGGAAAAGTAGGAAAAAGATCAACACATCACAATGGTTAGACCTCCTTACACAACAGATATCAATAGAACAACAATCAGCAGCACTCAAAAACCAACTCATTGAATTCAACATAAATATACTCCACAACTCTCACCACCGTTTTGATGCTACAGCAGAACCAGGCAGGTAAACGAGGAGGAGAGAGGGAATCAGCACAACAATTTTAATATAATTTACAAACAGTCTGCATTTGGCAATCATCCTGTTAGCACCCATACAAAGTGAAAAACAAAAACAAACAAACAACACCAAAAATCATCACCATGTGTACAACCTATCCCACCAGTTTTATTTGACATCATTTTGTTACTATACTGTCCCCATGTTTTTCTTTGTCCTGTTTGCTCATTCACTTTGACTAATTCATTCATTTTATTTACTGACCCTTTTCCTTTTGTTTTGTTTGTTTGTTTGTTTTTGTCTAAATCTGCTTTTAAAACTGTATCAGAACACAGTTCCCCTCTTGTTTGTAGCTCTTTTTATTGTGTGAGTGTGTGTGTGCACGTTTCGGTGAATAAAAGTTAAAAAAATAATAACTGCCGATGTTGTTGCCCCCTTTCAAGTTTGAAAAGTGCTACAAAAACCTTTGTGTGGTCCCGGGATTGCCCTGAACATTCCTTGTCATATGTAGTTTCTGATTGAACTGTGTCACTCATAGCAGCTCATCAGCTCTGATTTAATGGAGTGAAGTGTTAGTTTTTTTTATTGACACAGATCATTTTAGTTGATTTTTACTATTGTTCCAGTTTCCCCCTCTTTGCCTTCAAATTTCTACCCCCCCTAGCGATACCTCTAGGGAGCGGGACCTCTGTATTACTTTTACTCTGAATGGAGGACTGGGTCTTAAAAAGAAGACATTGTTTTCCTTTTACATAAAGACTTATTTCATCTTTTGTGTTAGCATCTCTTAGCACAGTTTGATGGACCTTCTGTTTGACCTTCACACACACACACACACACACACACACACACACACACACACACACACACACACACACACACTAAAATAACATTCAGAGTAATCAAAGGAGGATAACGGACGAGATCCAGATGTTAATCCTCTGTGTCGTTTATCTGCAGGTTGTTTGATTCCAGATGACAACCTCTGAACAAATCTGTTAATTTGACCTCCATTGTTTCATATTCGCTCCGCTGGCTGCAGTGTGATGCTGATTAGTTACATTTAGGTGACGATGGTGATAAACGGACGCTGGGGCGATGCTGATCTGCAGGCAGGACGAGACACAGAAAGAGAGAAACCTCAGTGTGATTATGGGTTTGACGGAGGCGACAAAGCTCCGTTGTTTAAGCTCCAACACGCTGATTCACTGGAGTGACGGCGAGTCAGCTGACAGAGGGAACGCTTGTTTAACAGAACACACTTCATCCTCTACTGGGGTCGGGGTCCTCGATTACTGTAGAGCCAGCAAACAAACAGTCGAAGGAACAGTGTTGTGTCATTGTAATGCTCTGTGCTGAGTGGGACCAGCAGTCCGTCCCTACAGTAAAAAAATGATTTTCAATAGGTGAGTGACATGTTGCCGCATTCCCCAACACTGAGGTATCCCTTTAATGCTTGTACCTGCTGGGACCATCAATCTGTCCCAACGGGAAATATTGGTCCCCTTTTGTGAGTGATAAATCAGGTTATGGTCCCCACTAGGATAGAAAAACAAACACACACTGAAACACACTGTGGCGTCAAGACACACTGTTGTACCATTGTAGTTCAGCTAAGACAATACATAGACTTTGTTCTGTGTGTGTGTGTGTGTGTGTGTGTGTGTGTGTGTGTGTGTGTGTGTGTGTGTGTGTGTGTGTGTGTGTGTGTGTGTGTGTGTGTGTGCGTGTGATGTAATTTCAACATGTAATGTAAATGAACTTGTCATATTTCTAACAAGTTTCAGAACATTTTGCTGGATTCAGGATAAAAACATTCAGATTTGCAGTTTAAAATCAGCTTTAGGATGCTATGCTAACAGTTTCCCCCCACTTCTAGTCTTTGTGCTAAGCTAGGCTACACACATCATGCGTGTACCTGTGTATTGGACACAAGAAGATTAAACTGAATAACCTCACATTTGTGTTTTTTTCTTAATTCAGTGAGTAGTAAGAAATGTCTGCCTACTTAAAATCAAGGCAGTGAGTGTTTGAAGATCAACACCTCGTCGTAAACATATCTGAGCATTCGGGCCTGCAGGGCGGCCGCTGCAGCTCAGACGCTGCGTGTCAAACATGTAGGATTTATCCATCTGCATCCTAACCTGCAGTGTATGGACGCGGCTGTCTCACTCTGTAATGTGATTACTGCACATGTCATGTCAGTTTTTCATCCCCATTTGGACAACATGCTCATAATTAATCTTGGCATAAATCGGGAATTTGGCAGCTTAAGCCTGTGACACATGTTGTAATACACACACACACACACACACACACACACACACACACACACACACACACACACACACATACACAGCATGCGGCTCAAACGTTCGTCATAAGCATTAACTCCCAGGCTGGCTCCTCTTTGCACAACACTACATCACATTAACTGAAAACATGACGACCTTTGAGTGCTAAAATTAAATACTCAACATAGATGTAAGTCATGACTTTAAAGATAAGACATTTCTGGGTATTTAAAAAACAAAAAAGTATTTTGCCGTATACATATTTTCAAAGTTAATTCAGAATTGAGTCTTAGCTGCCAACTCACCCAGATGTACGTCACTTCAGGATAAACTGAAAGAAGCAGAGTGCATTTCCTTACCACAGATGTTGTGTTATTATTCCCTCCAACAGGAACACCTCACCAGTAATCGTCTGTGGTGAGACCTCATGACGGTGGAGCTGCATCCTTCCAGTGTGCTGACATTACATTTCATGGTTCATCAGCATGTTTAATTCAGTGTTTGAAGCACAGACTGAATATTAGAATTGTTGAATTAGTTTTAATCTGCCAGTTTACTTTTGTTTTTCTTTCTATTTTAGTATCAGAATCTTAAAGTGAAGCAAACTCAGAAGAGCAAAACATGCAGTCCCTCCAGTGTCCACTAGAGTCTGTCTCCTGCAGTGAGTCAGTCTCCATAGAGCTCTATGTTAAAATGTCTAACTTTACAGCTGCAGTCCCTCCAGTGTCCACTAGAGTCTGTCTCCTGCAGTGAGTCAGTCTCCATAGAGCTCTATGTTAAAATGTCTAACTTTACAGCTGCAGTCCCTCCAGTGTCCACTAGAGTCTGTCTCCTGCAGTGAGTCAGTCTCCATAGAGCTCCATGTTAAAATGTCTAACTTTACAGCTGCAGTCCCTCCAGTGTCCACTAGAGTCTGTCTCCTGCAGTGAGTCAGTCTCCATAGAGCTCTATATTAAAATGTCTAACTTTACAGCTGCAGTTCCTCCAGTGTCCACTAGAGTCTGTCTCCTGCAATGAGTCAGTCCCCATAGAGCTCTATGTTAAAATAAACGTGTTTACATCCTGGTACAAACACAGTTTGGGTCTCTGGAGCTCATTTCTCTATTGTTGACAACTGAATGTTTATACAACTCACCTGTTTACATTATATCAAGGCTTAAAGTGGTGTAGACTTAGGGGGTGTGGCCTCTTTGATTGACAGATGGGAGCTGCTAGCTGTCTTCTAGGTGTCAACTCAGCTATTAACCAGTCACATTAGAACGCAACAATTAGCAGCTATCTGTGTCTATAGCTTACCACACCTGTTCAGTGCTAGTCATACATTGATTTTTATGTGTTGCCCCTTGCCTTAGAGTCATTAATTTCCCAATTTTTTAAATTTTGTTTACAAGCTGTAGTGGTTCTGAATGTTCCACATGTTCTCCTAGCGTCTTTAGTCTGATAAATACAAATCAGCCATGGGCACAGACGTTTTAGCTTTATTAGCTTAGCTTTTGCTAACGCCTCTCTCCTCTCTGGCTCCACCCTATTGCCCAAATATGGTCTCTTCCGGGTTCCAGAAAACCAAGACGTCGCAGACTGCCAAACCTAAGGCTCCAAGGCAGTCCACAAACCAGCAGGTGACGTCAGAGTTCAAGACGTACATAATTTATACAGACTGAGCCTAAGAGCATGATGTGTAACGTTCTCGTATCGACGGGAGAACATTTTGATCAGATGTCTCTATCAGCACTTCCAAACATATTCCATCCAGTAACGTCCTTCTCACTCTCAGGAGGTGATGGCCGGTGTGAGAGCAGAGCAGACCTCTCCTCCTCCACTTAAATACAACGATTCTGAGACTGAAGGCGAGGTCATTCATTAAACATGACCGTCTAAAAATAAAGGCCTCCTCCTTTCACCGGAACTGCTCTCTCTCTTTAATCTGGGCCAGAGCGTGGAGTGGTTTGCATCTGCACACGAGAGAGACAAAGAGGGGACGCTTCACACAGGGAGGAGGAGGAGGAGGAGGATTCATCTTCATCGTGACCAAAGGATGGATCTGCTCACTGCCTGACCTCTGATCTTTCTCCAGGTCTCTGATATCTGGAACATTATTTTATATTGACAACTTCACATCATCAATCGTGCTGCAGCAAACTTTTAGTAACTACATCGATGATGAAAAAATCAAACTTTTAAACATCAACAGCAAACTTTGTTTTTGTTTTCATGTTCATGTTTCACCATGTGTTCTTTATTTTAAATGCTTATATTCTGTGTTTATGTCACCAAGCTTCTAAATTGTTTGCTGCCTTTTCTGGACAAGATTTACTTTTTAAATGATTTTTAATCTTAAAGGAGCAATATGTAACCCTTGTGTTCAAAATGGGTACTGCAGCTAGTACCCCCCCCCCCCCCCCCTCTCTAGAGTGGATGCTCACTCAGGTCACCATGTGGTGGACTCTGAAGCTTCAGTGTTTATCCAGCTCTGCATGGGTCTGTAAACCTTTCTGTGTTCTAACCTCTCTCCATTTTTCAAAAGCATCTCCAATATTGATCCTAGTTTGAGCACGTTTCTGCTCGTGGAGCTTATTAGAAACATGCAGAGGCTTTTTAGGTCGGGTACAATCACTTCTATCTGAACCACTTCTCTTGACCGCTTCCATCGCTGCAACACCTGTTGACCTGATAACTGCTCTCATATCTGACAAACCGAGGGGCGTCCAAAACGGCCGTGTGGAGGGGGTCGCCTTAAAACCACCTACCTTCTCTGGTCCAAACAAATCCAGAGCATTCAGGAGCAGAATCTAAAGGCAGCAGAGCGAGCCTCTTGCTGGCCTTGGTTCAGGCGGGAGGAGAGAAGCTGGAAACCAGGAGAAGATGGGCAGTGACCGGCCATCACTGCAGACCCGCCAACTGGAGGATGTTGTGGTTCAGGGTCGAAACATCCGATGAAAGTTGGTCACCACCTGACGACACCTTCTCCTGGTCGAAAGCGCGTGAATTAAAGTACAGACATTTTGATTTATCTGAGAGTAAATAAGATGAAAAGAGACAAATGTTCTCAACCAAACGGGAACTAAAAGCCAACCAATCCCAGCCGACCTTTACCGGTGACAAATCTACATTTTATTCTGTAAGTTAAACAAAACTATAACTCAGTAAATATCGAGGATCATTAGGGGTATTATTCTGGTTTCTAGATTTGAGGCAACACACATTTTTGTTTCTGCTTATTCAGGATTTAAATTACACAGCATTTCATTTAAATCCTCCTTTGATTAGGAAAGCAGATTTCTTCATGGCTTGATATGCAAATAAATAAATACAACTAACACTACAGAATTATAATAAGAGCATTGTTTCAAAGTTCAAAGTTGCTGACTGTGAGCCTCATGGGGTTTTGTTTGGAAGTTGGTTTATTCACGTTCAGGACTGGGACCAGTAACTTCCTGGTGTCTTCTGGTTCCACAGCAACTGGTCGCAATAATGACATAGTTCCCCATAAAACTGTGACATGTCTAAAAATGTTTACAGGTCACTTTGTACGAACATAAAGCAAAGAGAGCTGATAGCCTAGTGATTATGTTGTGCGTCTTGTGTACGGAGGCTGTAGTCCTCATCGCAGTAACCGTGGGTTTGAATCCCACCTCGACCTCAAATCTGACCTCATCTCCTTCTCTTTCCTACCAACATCTCCTGTCTCTCTTCAGCTGTCATGTCCAAAATAAGCAAAAAAAGGCCCAAAAAAATAACAAAATGAAGTGCTGGTGAGTAGATCCAGTTAGCTTTGACAAACCCAGGCTAGCTGTTTCCACATGTTATGCTAAGCTAAGCTAACACAGTGCTTGCTTGATTAAATTTAAGGAGGATTTCAGGAGCTTTCTTTTTTTTTTGCTCCATGCACAACTGAGCAGCTTTCATAGAAATGAACGGGGCGGGGCCTTAGCCTTTTAAATATGGAGGAGAGACATTTGAATAACATCACTTCTGCTACATTCTGGTGTTTATCCTTTTTAATGATCTTTATATCATAAAAATGATTTCTAACATGAACTTTGGAAAATAAGATGTTTACATTTTGAATGTTTTTTGTTGTTGCCAGATTATTCATAAAGTGTTGGTGATAAATGGCGGTCGGAGAGGTCGTCTTTTAAAGGAAGAATGTGCGACTCTCTGATCCAGTAGGTGTCGCCCTTGAGCTCCAGCATGATACCAAAACAAACTGCTGTTAGGCCACGCCTCCTCCATACCGAAGCCCCCGCTCTCCTGCAGAGACACACCCCCCCTCCACTCGGGTATACACGCAAGCAGCAAACAAAATAGCTTGAGCTGTAATCACCTGTGTCCTGTGTTGTTGTGTTAGCATGCTAATGTTAGCGCTCCTTAGTTAGCTTGTAGCTTCACATTGTTGTGTTAGCATGCTAATGTTAGCGCTCTTTAGTTAGCTCGTAGCTTCTCTTACTCTTACTAACATCCAAATAATCAGTGAGTATGTTCTTCTTCTTCTCTCTAGTTCTTGACTAAAACAGCTTTTATACACAAGGGGAGGAGCCGGCCGTCCCGTCCATGTAAACACGGCTCTGACAACAACACAGCCAGCGGGACTCGAGCTTCTCCCTCATTGTAGACAGTCAGGACTCAGAGACACATTTACACAGGACACACTTTATGATTTATTGATGTGGAACATGATGAACATTCTTCATTTAATGTTTCTTCTTTATCATCACTTCTCTTCCTCTAATATCAGACCCCTCGTTCTCTCTCTTTATTTCACCTCCTCTTTCTCTCTCTTTATTTCACCTCCTCTTTCTCTTTATTTCACCTCCTCTTTCTCTCTCTCTTTATTTCACCTCTTTCTCTCTCTTTATTTCACCTCCTCTTTCTTTCTCTTTTTATTTCACCTCCTCTTTCTCTCTCTCTTTATTTCACCTCTTTCTCTCTCTTTATTTCACCTCCTCTTTCTCTCTCTCTTTATTTCACCTCCTCTTTCTCTCTTTATTTCACCTCCTCTTTCTCTCTCTTTATTTCACCTCCTCTTTCTCTCTCTTTATTTCACCTCCTCTTTCTTTCTCTTTTTATTTCACCTCCTCTTTCTCTCTCTCTTTATTTCACCTCCTCTTTCTTTCTCTCTTTTTATTTCACCTCCTCTTTCTCTCTCTCTTTATTTCACCTCCTCTTTCTCTCTCTCTTTATTTCACCTCCTTTCTTTCTCTCTTTTTATTTCACCTCCTCTTTCTCTCTCTCTGTATTTCACCTCCTCTTTCTTTCTCTCTTTTTATTTCACCTCCTCTTTCTCTCTCTTTATTCCACCTCCTCTTTCTCTCTCTCTTTATTTCACCTCCTCTTTCTCTCTCTTTATTTCACCTCCTCTTTCTCTCTCTTTATTTCACCTCCTCTTTCTCTCTCTTTTTATTCCACCTCCTCTTTCTCTCTCTCTTTATTTCACCTCCTCTTTCTCTCTTTTTATTTCACCTCCTCTTTCTCTCTCTTTATTTCACCTCCTCTTTCTCTCTTTTTATTTCACCTCCTCTTTCTCTCTCTTTATTTCACCTCCTCTTTCTCTCTCTTTTTATTCCACCTCCTCTTTCTCTCTTTTTATTCCACCTCCTCTTTCTCTCTCTCTTTATTTCACCTCCTCTTTCTCTCTTTTTATTTCACCTCCTCTTTCTCTCTCTTTATTTCACCTCCTCTTTCTCTCTCTTTATTTCACCTCCTCTTTCTTTCACCTCCTCTTTCTCTCTCTTTATTTCACCTCCTCTTTCTCTCTCTTTTTATTTCACCTCCTCTTTCTCTCTCTTTATTTCACCTCCTCTTTCGCTCTCTTTTTCATCATCAGCTCTCCTCTTTCTCTCTTTTTATTTCACCTCCTCTTTCTCTCTTTATTCCACCTCCTCTTTCTCTCTCTCTTTATTTCACCTCCTCTTTCTCTCTTTTTATTTCACCTCCTCTTTCTCTCTCTTTATTTCACCTCCTCTTTCTCTCTTTTTATTTCACCTCCTCTTTCTCTCTCTTTATTTCACCTCCTCTTTCTCTCTCTTTTTATTTCACCTCCTCTTTCTCTCTCTTTATTTCACCTCCTCTTCCTCCTGATGTTTTTCTAACTGTAGATTCTGTCTTGTCTTCACCTTTTCACTTCTTCATCCTGCGTCTGTTTGCGTCCCTCTTCATCCTGGAGATTGTCTTCCTCCTCTTCTTCTTTTTATCGTTCCTTCAGTTTGTAAATCTTCACCTTCACCTCCTCTTGCTCTCTCTCTGTCCTCTCACTTTCCCTTTCTCTGGATCCAAAACTTTTTCTCTTCCTCCTCCAGCACCCCTCCTCCTCCTCCTCCTCTCCTCCTCCTCTTCCTCGGTCTTGTAGGTGAGCTGCATGATTGGGTGGCAGGTTGGAGGGGTAGTCTTTTAGAAATCACATGGTTCACGTTTGCTGCTCTGTGAGACGCCATTTTGGAGGAAAGTTTGGGATTTGTAGACCTGGGGAGGTGCAGGAGGAGGAGGAGGAGGAGGGAGAAGAAGAAGAAGAAGAAGAAAAAAGGAGGAGAAGGAGGAAGTAGGAGAAAAAGAGAGGAGGGATTTACACTGAGGGAAGTTTGACACGAATGCACAACGCAGGCTGTGCTGGGAATAACACGCAGGAAGAGTGCGTGCCAGTGCGGGATACACCAGGCTGGAGTTGAGGTGTGTCACCAGGCTGGAGTTGAGGTGTGTCACCAGGCTGGAGTTGAGGTGTGTCACCAGGCTGGAGTTGAGGTGTGTCACCAGGCTGGAGTTGAGGTGTGCCACCAGGCTGGACTTTGAAGTTGTTGTTTTTTTTTCTTCTTCCTGGAAGAAGCATCAAAGCTCCGGAGCTGGTCGTCTCCCTGCAGCCGGGCAGCTCATGCATGCACCCTAACTGATGGTTTTTATGGAGTTTGGCACTCGGCTGGTCCCGCTTGGAGGAAGCTAGATTTGCACTTTTTTTTTTTTTCCCTTCACCCAGCCGTGTGTCGCGCCACCGCGGTCATCAAGCCGGGGCAGGGAGCGTCTCCGGCGGGGAACTACAGCACGGAGAGTCGGTAGCTCCTTCCTCGGGTGATATTAGTTGAACCCGGGACTTCTGCCTTGTCTTGCTTCATACTGTAGACTTGGTGTTGTTACTCAGTCTGGACGTGTCGGTCCCCCCTCACAGGGACTTTGTTTGTCTCGGAGGGGAACTTGGTGTCGTCGTGGAGGGATTTTCTTGAGCCGTGACTTGGAGCCGTGACAGCGGGCTGTAACAGCCGGAATAATCAATAAAACAGAGCCCGAGTGCTGTGCCGGGGACTGCATGAGGCTAACACACGACTAGCTCAATACCGAGCCGAGCCGAGCCAGACCATGCCAGTGAGAAAGAAAGGTAAGCTGCACATTATTAACTAGCTGAGGCTAGCACGGCTAAACCAAACTCACACACACACACTTAAACAAACACACACACACACACACTGACACGGATATAACTCGACACAATGACACCCCACTCGGGTTATTTCGGCCTCACAAGCCGAACCGTGCCGTGCCACTCAGGTAAAGTGAGTTAAAGTGGGGTTAGCCGGGTTAGCTGCAGTTGCTAACCAAGTTGTATATGGGGCACCTTGTCTGGAGAGGAGCCCAACTAAAAATAAACTCTGTGTCAAAAGTCACATTTCCACTCTTCCCCTGAAGTCCCGGGACATAACAGAGACATAACATGCATGTGAGGAGGCAGTGACCCGGGACAAATGTTTAATTAGTTGTGTTTGATGAAGGTGGACTCGAGTAGGGGAGACCGGGGACACAAGTGACGGCCGCAACAAGTCCACAATCACACGCATGCGCAAAACACCCGCAAGAGACGGAGCTCATACGCTGCCTTCGCGTGCTCCTCGGCTGGTCGAGTTTCCGAGTTGGAAAGTCGTTTTTCTCTCGCGTTCACGTGCTTTCCATTTGGAAAGTCGCAATTACTTTATTATGAAGGTTTGATGGTTTCGCTAACTTACCTTCCTCGTTAACGTTTAAACAAACGGACGTCGAACAATTACAATTTAAATTTATAATTACGTGTAAAATTCTTTTTTTTTTTCACATTCAAAAATAAAATAGCAAAAAATGACTTAATCTGAGTTTACCTTTCTTGCTGTTTGAATTCAACCCTGCTTTTAATTTGAAATAAAGTCAGGATCTCTCGGTAGATCAAACGTCACGACATTCAAATTAATGTGTTCATTTGTTTTAATCTCGATTAATCTCATGTTTGTCCCTTCAGGCTCTCCGTAGATACTCGTCCTCAGTGTCTCCCTGTAGTCTCACTGCTGCATCTTTGAATGTCTCATTTCACTTTAACAAACTCTCAGACAGTAATATCCACCTGATGACATCACACATTGACCTTATGACATCACACATTGACCTTTTGACATCACACATTGACCTTTGTTACTGTTCCTTTGAGCTGTTTGATCCCTAACCACTTCCTGTTTCTGTGCTTAACTTCCTGTCCTAACCGTCACTCTACCAGAAGGGCCTTACTGTATTTCAAAATAAAAGCACGGTTGAATTCAAACAGCAAAACCTGTCGATGCCACAGGTATTTCTTTAATGACACATTCGTTATTTTAACTAGAGATGTTCCCGGCTGACTAATTTAATTGTCTGTTGAAAGGAAATTTAAATTTTGTTTAACTCACTAGACGTAAGATAAGAAAACTGGGACGCCGACCGATACGGGATGTTTTGGGGCTGATACTGATATCGATGTTGGGGAGAAAAAAAGCAGATACTGATAAATTGGCCGATATTTTTCTTTGATCTTTGTTCAATCTGTAGATTTAGATATCCACATTTATTGTGTTGATCCCTCAGTTATCAAACACTTGTTGAAAAGATTGATGATGCTTGTCGTAATCCATATAGCGCCCCCTACTGGTTAAAAAGAACTGCTAGTGTTATACAATGAAACTCAAATGAAATGCTGTTTAACTGGTGAATAAATCTAGAAATGTCGGAGCATATCTGAGATAAAATTAGCCGATACCGATCGCCACTTGATATGCTGATATCGGATGATATTATCGGCTGGCTGATAAATCGGTCGGGCTCTAAAGAAAACAGTCAGAATCGTCTGCCTACTCACATTTTATCCTCTATTGTCCGAATTGCAATTCTTTTTTTATTTTATTTTTTTGCAATTTAGATGGTGTGCAGGAGTTTTTCTGCAAATCATGATAATTTTAAAGCATCCACACCCGACCTGACGCCGCACTCTGCTGAAACACTGACCTTAACCCAACCACTGCTTTCATTTCCTCGCTGTCTGTGTTTTTTGTGAAGCATGTAACACTGCGGTGTCGTTCCATCACTGAGGGATTACTGCAGCAGGGAAGCAGCTGTTTATTCAGACCAGCCTGCGATCGCCGTGTCTCAGATCGTTTTTCATTCATGGTAAAGACCCTGACTGAACTATGTGTCCTCGACTCACCTCTTCCTCCTCTTCCTCTTCTTCCTCTTCCTCCTCCTCTTCCTCGCTTCAGATGCACAGCGAGCCCTCCTGCTGCTGGAGGAGTACCGGGCCAAGCTGCACCACGCCGAGGACCGGCAGCTCCGACACTCCATCCAGAGGGTCATCGACATCTTCCAGAGCAGCCTCTTCCAGGCCCTCATAGGTACGAGCACCACACAGCCACAGGCTCTACCAGGCAGCAGAAAACAAGTTTTTAATATTTTAATCAGGCAAACATAAATGATTTATCAAGACGGTTTCTGAGCTGTAGCGCCTGCAGCAGGTAAACAGAGTGTAGGGTCTGCAGCAGGTAAACAGAGTGTAGGGTCTGCAGCAGGTAAACAGACTGCAGCAGGTAAACAGAGTGTAGGGTCTGCAGCAGGTAAACAGACTGTAGCGTCTGCAGCAGGTAAACAGACTGTAACGTCTGCAGCAGGTAAACAGAGTGTAGGGTCTGCAGCAGGTAAACAGAGTGTAGGGTCTGCAGCAGGTAAACAGAGTGTAGGGCTGCAGCAGGTAAACAGACTGTAGTGTCTGCAGCAGGTAAACAGACTGTAGCGTCTGCAGCAGGTAAACAGACTGTAACGTCTGCAGCAGGTAAACAGAGTGTAGGGCTGCAGCAGGTAAACAGACTGTAGCGTCTGCAGCAGGTAAACAGACTGTAGCGTCTGCAGCAGGTAAACAGACTGTAGCGTCTGCAGCAGGTAAACAGACTGTAGCGTCTGCAGCAGGTAAACAGACTGTAACGTCTGCAGCAGGTAAACAGACTAACGTCTGCAGCAGGTAAACAGACTGTAGCGTCTGCAGCAGGTAAACAGACTGTAACGTCTGCAGCAGGTAAACAGACTGTAGCGTCTGCAGCAGATAAACAGACTGTAACGTCTGCAGCAGGTAAACAGACTGTAGCGCCTGCAGCAGGTAAACAGACTGTAATGTCTGCAGGTAAACAGACTGTAGCGTCTGCAGCAGGTAAACAGACTGTAACGTCTGCAGCAGGTAAACAGACTGCAGCAGGTAAACAGAGTGTAGGGTCTGCAGCAGGTAAACAGAGTGTAGGGTCTGCAGCAGGTAAACAGACTGTAGCGTCTGCAGCAGGTAAACAGAGTGTAGGGTCTGCAGCAGGTAAACAGACTGTAACGTCTGCAGCAGGTAAACAGACTGTAACGTCTGCAGCAGGTAAACAGAGTATAGGGTCTGCAGCAGGTAAACAGGCTGTAACGTCTGCAGCAGATAAACAGACTGTAACGTCTGCAGCAGGTAAACAGACTGTAACGCCTGCAGCAGGTAAACAGACTGTAATGTCTGCAGGTAAACAGACTGTAGCGTCTGCAGCAGGTAAACAGACTGTAACGTCTGCAGCAGGTAAACAGACTGCAGCAGGTAAACAGAGTGTAGGGTCTGCAGCAGGTAAACAGAGTGTAGGGTCTGCAGCAGGTAAACAGACTGTAGCGTCTGCAGCAGGTAAACAGAGTGTAGGGTCTGCAGCAGGTAAACAGACTGTAACGTCTGCAGCAGGTAAACAGACTGTAACGTCTGCAGCAGGTAAACAGAGTATAGGGTCTGCAGCAGGTAAACAGACTGCAGCAGGTAAACAGACTGTAACGTCTGCAGCAGGTAAACAGAGTGTAGGGTCTGCAGCAGGTAAACAGACTAGCGTCTGTAGCAGGTAAACAGACTGTAACGTCTGCAGCAGGTAAACAGAATGTAACGTCTGCAGCAGGTAAACAGACTGTAACGTCTGCAGCAGGTAAACAGACTGTAACGTCTGCAGCAGGTAAACACTGTAACGTCTGCAGCAGGTAAACAGAGTGTAGGGTCTGCAGCAGGTAAACAGAGTGTAGGGTCAGCAGCAAGTAAACAGAGTGTAGGGTCTGCAGCAGGTAAACAGACTGTAGCGTCTGCAGCAGGTAAACAGACTGTAGCGTCTGCAGCAGGTAAACAGACTGTAACGTCTGCAGCAGGTAAACAGAGTGTAGGGTCTGCAGCAGGTAAACAGACTGTAGCGTCTGCAGCAGGTAAACAGACTGTAACGTCTGCAGCAGGTAAACAGACTGTAACGTCTGCAGCAGGTAAACAGACTGTAACGTCTGCAGCAGGTAAACAGACTGCAGCAGGTAAACAGAGTGTAGGGTCAGCAGCAAGTAAACAGAGTGTAGGGTCTGCAGCAGGTAAACAGACTGCAGCAAGTAAACAGAGTGTAGGGTCTGTAGCAGGTAAACAGAGTATAGGGTCTGCAGCAGGTAAACAGACTGTAATGTCTGCAGCAGGTAAACAGACTGTCACGTCTGCAGCAGGTAAACAGAGTGTAGGGTCTGCAGCAGGTAAACAGAGTATAGGGTCTGCAGCAGGTAAACAGACTGTAGCGTCTGCAGCAGGTAAACAGACTGTAACGTCTGCAGCAGGTAAACAGACTGTAACGTCTGCAGCAGGTAAACAGAGTGTAGGGTCTGCAGCAGGTAAACGGACTGTAACGTCTACAGCAGGTAAACAGAGTGTAGGGTCTGCAGCAGGTAAACAGACTGTAACGCCTGCAGCAGGTAAACAGAGTGTAGCGTCTGCAGCGGGTAAACAGACTGTAACGTCTGCAGCAGGTAAACAGACTGTAACGTCTGCAGGTAAACAGACTGTAACGTCTGCAGCAGGTAAACAGACTGTAACGCCTGCAGCAGGTAAACAGAGTGTAGCGTCTGCAGCGGGTAAACAGACTGTAACGTCTGCAGCAGGTAAACAGACTGTAACGTCTGCAGGTAAACAGACTGTAACGTCTGCAGCAGGTAAACAGAGTATAGGGTCTGCAGCAGGTAAACAGACTGTAACGCCTGCAGCAGGTAAACAGAGTATAGGGTCTGCAGCAGGTAAACAGACTGTAACGTCTGTGGCAGGTAAACAGACTGTAACGTCTGCAGCAGGTAAACAGAGTGTAGCGTCCGCAGCAGGTAAACAGACTGTAACGCCTGCAGCAGGTAAACAGACTGTATCGCCTGCAGCGGGTAAACAGACTGTAACGTCCGCAGCAGGTAAACAGAGTATAGGGTCTGCAGCAGGTAAACAGACTGTAACGTCTGCAGCAGGTAAACAGACTGTATCACCTGCAGCAGGTAAACAGACTGTAACGTCCGCAGCAGGTAAACAGAGTGTAGCGTCTGCAGCAGGTAAACAGACTGTAGCGTCTGCAGCAGGTAAACAGACTGTAGCGTCTGCAGCAGGTAAACAGACTGCAGCAGGTAAACAGACTGTAGCGTCTGCAGCAGGTAAACAGACTGTAACGTCTGCAGCAGGTAAACAGACTAACGTCTGCAGCAGGTAAACAGACTGTAGCGTCTGCAGCAGGTAAACAGACTGCAGCAGGTAAACAGACTGTAGCGTCTGCAGCAGGTAAACAGGCTGTAACGTCTGCAGCAGATAAACAGACTGTAACGTCTGCAGCAGGTAAACAGGCTGTAACGTCTGCAGCAGATAAACAGACTGTAACGTCTGCAGCAGGTAAACAGACTGTAACGCCTGCAGCAGGTAAACAGACTGTAATGTCTGCAGGTAAACAGACTGTAGCGTCTGCAGCAGGTAAACAGACTGTAACGTCTGCAGCAGGTAAACAGACTGCAGCAGGTAAACAGAGTGTAGGGTCTGCAGCAGGTAAACAGAGTGTAGGGTCTGCAGCAGGTAAACAGACTGTAACGTCTGCAGCAGGTAAACAGACTGTAACGTCTGCAGCAGGTAAACATACCGTAACGTCTGCAGCAGGTAAACAGACTGTAACGTCTGCAGGTAAACAGAGTGTAGGGTCTACAGCAGGTAAACGGAGTGTAGGGTCTGCAGCAGGTAAACAGACTGTAACGTCTGCAGCAGGTAAACAGACTGTAACGTCTGCAGCAGGTAAACAGACTGTAGCGTCTGCAGCAGGTAAACAGACTGTAACGTCTGCAGCAGGTAAACAGACTGCAGCAGGTAAACAGAGTGTAGGGTCTGCAGCAGGTAAACAGAGTGTAGGGTCTGCAGCAGGTAAACAGACTGTAACGTCTGCAGCAGGTAAACAGACTGTAACGTCTGCAGCAGGTAAACATACCGTAACGTCTGCAGCAGGTAAACAGACTGTAACGTCTGCAGGTAAACAGAGTGTAGGGTCTGCAGCAGGTAAACGGAGTGTAGGGTCTGCAGCAGGTAAACAGACTGTAACGTCTGCAGCAGGTAAACAGACTGTAACGTCTGCAGCAGGTAAACATACCGTAACGTCTGCAGCAGGTAAACAGACTGTAACGTCTGCAGGTAAACAGACTGTAACGTCTGCAGCAGGTAAACAGAGTATAGGGTCTGCAGCAGGTAAACAGACTGTAACGCCTGCAGCAGGTAAACAGAGTATAGGGTCTGCAGCAGGTAAACAGACTGTAACGTCCGCAGCAGGTAAACAGACTGTAGCGTCTGCAGCAGATTAGTCTGTTAGTCCTGGAGCGGTGTGACCGCAGGCCAGCAGGGGAGGGGGGGGCCACTTTCTTAAGCACGGTATGGGACAACTTTGTCGAGTGTGCCCTTAAAACAGAAAATCATCTCCTGTAACAAAAAGGTCTCTTCTTTGTAGGGATCCTCTCTGAGTCGTTGGACGTTAATAAGAACACAAACAGCTTTTCAGAGGGAGACGGTCCGTGATCCTGTAGAGACAACATGGACATGAATTTGTACACAACACCCTCAGTGATATTTTTAAACCTTTGTCTTATCTCTGAAAGATCTATTTTTATTCACTAAACCAAATCAGTGCCTTTTAAAAATAAACACGACTTCAGTAAGAGTTTGTCTTCGAGCAGCGAGCAAACGGTTAGAAGTTAATAAGTCGCTTTGTGTTGATGCTTCTGTTCATTAATCGCCTTCTGAATCAGCCAGAGTGCGTTTTAAAAAAATGAGAAAACATCGTCAGCAGCAGCCTGGAAGTGATGATGAGAATGAAACACATGATGAGGATTTTGAGAGCACAAAGAGAGGCTTGTTTATCTGAAGGGGAGAGTCGGCCGTGGTGGCTGCAGCAATCCTGTTTAGTTTAGTGTCTGATGTGTGAGCGGTCACAGCGGGGCGAGAGGTCGTAAAGTGCGTCCGTTTGTCTTTGTGAGGGCAGGAGTCCTGAGGAGATGATGAAACATCCGCTGGTGTGGCTAAAAACAAGACGATGTGGTCGCTGATCAATCTATATGTATACAGCAACGAATCAAACCAAAGGGACGCTTTACATAAAAGAAACCACTGCACCACCGGCACCCCGCACAACGTTAACATGTACAACCAACGCTCCAAACCCCCGCATGATACACGAGGCATATGTTTTGCGTTTGCCTAGTTTAAAGCAAGTATACTCAGGACTATTTTGGGACCATTCCCAAGTTTTTACAGTGGAAACGACAATAAATGTGTACCGTACTGAACCAGACCGCTTGGTGGTAACTGGGCTTATGTGACCAACAAGGTCAGGAATATATCCAGAGAAGTCCCCTTGACATGATCTTTATGTGAAAACATGTTCAGTCTCAGAAATGGGATCAGGAAGGACAGGAGGAACTGTCAGCCTCTTTCTGTTTTTCTGTTTGATGCTTCCCTGACATGCTGAACCCCTCCCCCCCGCCCCCCGCCCCCCCCGTCTTTATTTTAACAGCTTCCCAAACAGAGCTTCATCAAAAACCCACAAACAAACATCAGTAAGTGTTGCGTTAATTTATAGAGTCTCCAAAACTGGACCTGCCAGCTGCTCGGTTGTAACAGCTGGATTCAAAAGTACCATCTGCCTGAAGTGACGGCAGCAATCAACACGTTTCATATGTTGTTCTGTAAAGTCCTGAATCTATCCGACACTCACCGACTCTGCCAACGCTGAAAATCTGTGCAGAGATAAATGTTTATCCCCGCGTCTCTTCCACCTGCAGCTGTTTGATCATCAGCTGCCAAAAAATCACGCTCTCCGATAAACACGTTTGTTTTGTTGCTCTCATCGCTCTGCAGGAAAGTGCAGCCTGGGGAAAAAAAAAACCTTTTTTTTTATTTAAAAGACGATTAGAGCAGCCGACAATTCAAGGGCAATGGAGCGAGACAGAGAGCGAGGAAAGACGGTTATACTTCAGCTTTGATGATATATGAAGCGATATGTAGATTATGAATATGACAATGTAGAATACTTAAAGGGAGACTTCACCCATTGAAACATGAATCTGTATTGACATTGGGTCATATATGTAGAAATGTGAAATACATTTTGAAGTTGGAGCCTTCTTGACCGAGAAAAGGCAGAAAGTGTCTTTTTGGCTCATGTGGATGAAAGACACCAAATCCCAGAATGCACAGCACCACAGGCCACTCCCACTAAGGTCCTCTATTTACAGACATATTTACTTCAACACGTAAGGCCGTTTCCTCAACTGATTCAGAGATTTCTTCCAGAATTGATCTTGTAAATTCCTGTCAGAAAACAGACTCTATGTCTGTGTTATAGACAAACAGTGAGAGCACCGACACTACCAGTCCGCCCCAGCTCGAGCCGGCCCGGGCTCCTCGTCCTGTTGTTATGTCTCGGCTGCTGCCAGCTCAGTAGCCGGCGGTTTTATGTCACGGTGGCCCTGGCGCCCGGCTAGCTGTGGCCAGTGCCCAGCGGCTAGCTGTGGCCAGTGCCCAGCGGCTAGCTGTGGCCAGTGCCCAGCGGCTAGCTGTGGCCAGTGCCCAGCGGCTAGCTGTGGCCAGTGCCCAGCGGCTAGCTGTGGCCAGTGCTCGGCGGCCGCCGCAGCCAAAGCTCAAGACCGGCCTGTCGGCAGCAGCCATAACTTGTAGAGCCAACTGTACCCGTGTTCGTCTCTCGTTAATCCTGAATTTAACCTGCTGCAGAAATAACAAATTAACCCCGTGGTTACTTCTCTACATGTGAATGATGTCACTTAATTCTTCAGTTGTAGATCATCAGTTCTGCCTGTTATGAAAAAATCTCTGAACACGAGGGCTGCAGTGATTCAGGGTGGCTCAATAGTGCTTTGTGCGGTTATTTATGAAGCACATTTGTTTGTGAATCAAGAGTCAGAAACTGACCTGCCAGCAATAAATCGGGTGTGAAGATTGTGACAATAAGTGACAGAGACAAACACTCCCACTATGGAGAGCGCCTGGTGCTTAAGTGAAGATACCGTCACAGCAGCGAGTTGTCACCAGATTCATCTCTTCTTCAGACTTAAAGCGCAGCCATTTGTTTAAAAAACAAAAAAAACCTGTACAGTGTTTCCCCTAGGTTGGAGTTGTAGCAGCGGAGGGGAAGTGGAACAATCTTTTAGTTGTGAGCAATAAAAATAAAAAAACTGTTGAAAATAATTATTTGAATTTGCTTATTGAAGAATTATCAGTTTGACGTTTTGACCATGTTGTCCTAAATTGAAGAAAATAGTCAAGGGAAGCGTTTTGTGAGTCTTAAGGTGTCCTGCAATCGAAGAGGTCTCTTTGGTCTTGTAAAGAAAGTTACTGAACAAAAGTGCATTGAGCTCGAGTCAAAATGTGACATGAGCATCCTGCTGGATGTTAAAGTCAGTTTGTGATTCCTCGTGGCTCATCAGCTCGTCGTGTGAAACAGCTGACGAGCTGCGTTAAGATTTCTCGACCTTGTTACGCTGCGATCGATCGAGCAGCTGACATGCTAACGAGGCCAACAGATCTTAACGAGCTCTTAACAAGGTCACATACTGAGACATTTATCTGTGTTCAGTGTTATTTAGTCAGTTTGCTGTTCTGTCAGAGTAATTTATGTTTGAGTAACACACACATGAATCAAAAACATGTCGGTTCATCTCCCCTCGATGTGAAACTGAAGCCCCCCCCCCCCCAGCAGTCTGTGTGTTTTTGTGACGGGCTGTCACAGTAATCTGACACGCTGCTGCAGGGTTAACAGACACAGAGAATGAAGGAATGTGGTCCGATCTGTTCGAGTTTCCCACCTGACTGACTGTCTGTGTTTCACCCTGAAAGAGACACAAGACGGATGAACCTCAGGTGGCTCCTCACCTTGGTCCTCACGTATCAGTCTGGTGTAGAGACCAGCGCAGAAATCATCGTACGACAGCGTCCACTTGGGACCTTTGAAAGGCGCGTATCTGGTCGATCGCAGATTGTAATGAAACAAAACCAACTTCACTGCGAACGAGTCGTCTTGCTAATTTTTCGCAATTAGTAGAAAAATAAACACATCGGACTTGGGGTGCAAGGTCACTGCGTAACTATAAATCCAAAAAAGGCATCCAGAAAAATCAAACTCGGTGTGTGAAGACCTTTAAGCTGAGAGTACTTTACTTGCTGTGTGCTTTTATTTTGAAATACAGTAAGGCCCTTCCTGTAGATGGAAGGTTGGGACATGAAGTTAAGCGCAGAAACAGGAAGTGGTTAGAGATCCCAAAGTGAGGTCAAAACAGCTCAAAGGAACGGTAACAAAGGTCAATGTGTGATGTCATAAGGTCAATGTGTGGTGTCATCAGGTCAATGTGTGATGTCATCAGGTCAATGTGTGATGTCATCAGGTGGATATTACTGTCTGAGAGTTTGTTAAAGTGAAATGAGACATTCAAAGATGCAGCAGTGTTCTTCTTTTACATCACTGAGACTACAGGGAGACACTGAGGACCACTATCTACGGAGAGCCTGAAGGGACAAACAGGAGATTAATCACAATGAACTAGTTAATGCTTTCAGCCTTAGTTTAAACCTTTTCCTCATGTAAAGGATTTACTGCAAACAATAAGACGTCCTCGCTTTTCATTGCGTAATAAGATCAAGAAAACGTCATGTAAAAGAAACTGATGAAATATTGAAGAGGCTGAATGTAGAACACAAACGCCTCACATAGGACTCACTCTTCATACTCTCCTGCCGTACAAATAAAAACAGTAATATACATTTAAAAAGAAATGTTAAATATCAGGGTTAAATCTTCACGTCTGATTAAAAGGCCTGGACTCGGTTGTTCAGGAGAAAACGTTAGTCTTAACCTCCTCTTCATCCCACAAACACCCCGTTCCTCCTCCTCCTCCTCGCAGCGTCTTCATCACTTATAGATGAGTTAAAGTCATCCCCATGAACTGAGTGTCCTGCTTTCTCCTCATCCTCGTCCTCCTGCTGCTGTGAGCACAGATCGATGGATTCACACGTCCTCAGGTGTTGTCCGGGTTCTTCAGGGTCCCAGAGTCTCCGGATGGTGAAACAGTTAGAAGTGAAAATACACTGAATACATCAGTTTGTGCTTTTTCTACTTTAAATCCTCCACAGCTATGAAAGATGAGGTTGTCAAATTGTTGATACTTTCTCTATACCGCATGTGTTAAAACAATCTGTATGTGTTCTTTTTGATGATCCAAAGTGTCGCAAAGCTTTGAAAAACTCCCCAATTTTCTTTGGACAGTTGTGCAGGAGCGGTTTGAATCCTGAACTGAAGCGTTCTTGATGTTTCTGTGAGTGAGCACGAGTCTGACTGCAAATTCAGAAAATTTAAAAAAACAAGAAATTACCCGATATTTGTTGCCTATGACTCTTGACTGTGATGCCGTGGTTTTAAAACATGTATCGGTATCTTCAATTTTACTAGAATCAAATTGAAGTTTCAATTCTTTGATTATTACAAACCTAAGATCGAGCATTTCCTAACTAGAGCCCGACTGATAAATCTGCTGGCCAATAATATCGGCTGATATTAGTGTATGAAGTAACTATCGGTATCGGCTAATTTGATCACAGATATGCGCCGACATTACTCGATGAATCTATCTCTACAGATCCAACATAGACCTTAGAAAGATATTGGCCGATATATCGTTATTTGATTTTTTTCTCTCTCACCGATATCGGCCCCAAAAATTCCTTGTCTGTCTGGCCCTAGTCACATCATCTTGATTCCGTTGTTTCTCTCTGGACTGTCCTAACAGCCCGTTAGAGATGCGTTGTGAAGCACGGCGTTCTGATCCTGACGCCACATTTCTATTTTCCTTTCTGTCGATCGTCGACACGGACGATGAGGCACATGATGAGTTAACACGGACTCAAAAACCTGCCCTTAAGGTTAGGTAAAACATGGTCATCTTTAATTTAAACAATCATCACACATTTTTTAAACCTTTATGAACCCTTTTTTGTAAGTAACGTCAATGTTGGTGGCGAGCGCATTGAACTTAACTGTTGGGTCAGTAATGTCGGGCTGGTGTAATGACAGGACCGGCACAAAGTCAGGATGTGAGGAAGACAGAAAGGATGCGTTTGACTCCTAAAGTAACAAACGTTTTTCTGTAAAGTCCAAAAGCTGATGGAAGTCAGTCAGAGGAGGTGACCGTTAGCCTGGATGCGAACGCTACTGATCCAACACGGGTGTAATGATTTTATTTAATGACATCTTGGGAGGCCCATTCACCTGGCCTCTCAGGGCCCGGGCCATCTCTGTGGTTAATTATGACATCACGCATTATATTTTGGGGCTTTTGCCTTTATTTGATGGGACAGGGGAATGCCATGCGGGAAAGGATCCACAGGTCAGATTTGAACCAGAGGGCCGCCCACTTGGCAAACTTTACCCTTCATAAATGGGGCACCACCTTAACGCTAGGCCATCAGCACCCCGACATCAGACTCTCAACCACGCCCATTTTAGGGAGAACACAACCAAACAACAGGAGAAAACCTCAGCTGGAGTCGGAGTCAAACTCTAGTATGATCTCTCTTCAGTTTTGATTTGTGAATAAACTCACATGAGGTTAATAATGTTAGTTTTGAATTAGCTTTGAATGCTAATTTTGAATTTATTATTTCAGCGTTTTGAGCTTCTCGCTCTGTGTCACGCTCGCCCTGACGTCCCAGTGTCCGAGTGTCACTGAGGGAAAAATACATTTCCAATCTGCCAAACCCCCCCACCCAAAAAAGTGATGTCCGCAGCCGGCCGAACACAGTGTAATCCCTCCGTGGACATGACGATTACCCCTGGTCTATAATCCACCCCCCCCCCCTGCTGAGAGAGAGAGAGAGAGAGAGAGAGAGAGAGAGAGAGAGAGAGAGAGAGAGAGAGAGAGAGAGAGAGAGAGAGAGAGAGAGAGAGAGAGAGAGAGAGAGAGAGAGAGAGAGAGAGAGAGAGAGAGAGAGAGAGAGAGAGAGAGAGAGAGAGAGAGAGAGAGAGAGAGAGAGAGAGAGAGAGAGAGAGGTTCTTTCAGCTCGGTCTGGCCTGATTCCTCTCAGACAAACAGATGGCATCAATCAAATCTTTGCAATTTAATAAATCAACTTTCAGCCCCAGAAGATTTGGACGTTACTCTGCTAATTGCAGCGTGTCCCGACAACTTGCCAGGATTTATTAAAATCAAAGGTCAGGAGCAATTTATGCTGATAAAGGGATCTCTATTATACTACAAAAAACACTCCGGCCCATCAAAATCTCTAAGTCCCCGTCCCCTTTTACTAGCCTGGTGTTGTTGCATGTTTCGACTAATGAAGGCTGCTCTCACATAGAGGCTCCTCGGACTTTAGTGTTGAAATAGTTTATGGATAAAAAATAAGGAGAAAAAGTTCCACAGCACAAAAGTAAAGACAATCTACAACATCTGTCCAAGAAAGATAGAACAAAGCTCGTATGCCTGCAGGTCTTAAGCTGGTTTGCATACTTCCTTACAAACCAAGATCAAATTTGTGATTTATTATGAACTCTATTTAAAAGCCAGTCTCATATAGAACCTGACCGATTTATCAGCCAGCCGATAATATCGGCCGATATCAGAATATCCAGTGACTATTGGTATCGGCTATTTTTATGGCAGCTATGTGCCGATATTACTAGATTTATTCACCATTTCATTTTTAAATCTATCTCTCACTACAGATCGAAGATAGATCTAAGAAAGATATCAGTCGATATATCGGTATCAGCTTTTTTCCTCTCCCTAATATTGGTATTGGTATCTGCCCCAAAAGTCATTTCGTAGACTGAAGTAAGGCTTTCATAGAGCTGTTAATAGAAGTGTTATGGTATGTGTTTCCTGAATTAATGGTGACATCATCAAATATGTTGCTTTGTCCGACCCTAGGTCTCTAACATCTCAGACTATGTTATTTAACCCGATAAAAAAACCTAAGAGGCAGCAGCCTACGCTCACTTTCAGAAAGAACTGAGAGTTAGTGTGTGCACATTCTAACTAACGGTTAAGATAATGGATGGATGGATATTGATTTTACTGACTAAACACATTTTTTGCATCGATGGCTTCTCAACTGGTTTTACAAATTGTTTGTGTCTAAAAGAACTGACAAAAAAAATTGCTGTTTATATTTAAAAATCAGCTTTAAAAAGTGTTATAAAACGTTCTTCTGTTTTCTTAGTAGCAGAGTTTTAATCTGTGTTTGAAGTAGATTGTCTCCCTCTGGACACGCTCTGGGTGTGGTACACATGTTGTATAATGCTGATGTTTTTTCCATGAGCGCGCCTCCTGTGATAGCAGCAGTTTAAATAGGTGTGGTCTTTAATTAGACTAAACAACAGACTGTTGTGTCAGACGCAGTGGTCTAACTGGTTAATACGATCACCGTGCTCTCACAGAAAGGACTCTGTCTTTAATTGGATTTAATATCTGAAGGTTTAAAAATAGACTGAAGGAAAGACCCCATCACCGTTCTGACATCTTTCAGTTTGCTCTTGTTCAGTGTGTGAATGTGGAGAGAAGCTATCTGCCCCTCTGACTCTGCACAGAGCTGCACTCTCACACTGATGGAGCTCAGGTCTGTCCACATGAAGACCATGAACTTTATCAAGGGGACACACTCTGTAAATGTAATACGAGATAACAACTTAAAACAAAACTTCCTCCCTCAATGTAGCAAGAAAGTACGGAAAAAAATAAAACTTTTCATGACCATGATTGTTGTCATGGTAATGACTCGATACTGTCACCATGGGCACGCTGACAGCCCAGGACTGATTTAAGTTATATTACTAATAGTCATGTCAAAGTCATATTTAAAGACTCACACAGAGGTGGAATAGTTTTCCTGACCACTGAAAAGTTTACTCCTGAAATGTCTTATAAAGGGGAGGGGGAGCATTTGACCATTTATCATTTAATCAATTATTTTAAGTCACACAGAGGTGGAATTGTTCTCCTGATTAGTTTGAGTGACATCAGACAGATCAGTACATCAGAGAGGAAGAACAACACACACTCAGCTTTGAGTCTGATTGGACACACAGGTGCTGACAGGAAGTGCTGACAGGAAGTGACCAGAGGCAAAGCACAACATTGAGGGCAGTTCTTGAGAGCTCTAATCAGTATAGAAACCATCTTATAAGTCGTCGTTATCAAACAAAAACCATCGTCATTACCATCATCATCATCAATAATATGGAGACCATCATCATTAAGTTAGTAGGTATTCATGAAAGAGCTGGGTCTTTAGCTTTTTCTTAAAGGTGCAGAGGGACTCTGGTATATGTAGAATACCCACTTCTTTCTCAGTTTCCATGGGGTATACCAACTTCTAAATCTCCTCGGATTCACCCCAGTGACTGATTGACAATAATCAGTAGTATGCTGAAATTAGTTTTCCTAGGATGTTGAAGCAATGACCCACCCTCCTCTGTCTCTAACTGGTTAATAAACACTGACTACATATGTTTGAGTAGTCTTACATGTTGCTGTTTATAACATATTTATCCTCTGCTGGACGGGACACTTAAAAACAAACTTTTGGGGTAAAAATGAGGAGTATACCCACTTTTCTTTAGGCATTACACTACTGTCAACAACACACCTCAGACATGTTCAGCTTCCCTTTCCCTGACCTCTGCTTCCTGAAACATTTGAGGATCTAAAACATGTTTCAGCTGAAGCAGCCTACAGTCGGCTCTGCTGTCGAACATGAACCTCTCACTCTGGAAACAGACTGCTGCTGCTTTCACTGTAAAACGATCCCTTTAACAGTCTCCCACAATTCCACAGAGGTCCCTTTTTATTGGACATCAATACGGGGCTGTGTTTAATGCCGTCTCCTGAGGACGCTCACGCTAACCTGCCGACCGCAGACTCTCCTCTTACTGCCTCTTCACGCTGCCAGGAGAAACCAGTTTGTATAGTTTGTCTTCTTAACAGCGTTTAATACTAAAACAGATATATTAACTTAAATCTAAATCCAAACAACGTGTGACTCAGGAATCTTCTCTAAAAAGTGAAGGAAAGCAGCTTCATGTTTTTGTTTATTTCCTGTTTAAAAAAGTGATTTTAACTCGTAGTGTCTGCTCATCCCCGTATTCTTTCTTAATCACATCGCCCGTATGTTATTCTGAATGTAGCATACCCCATGCTGTTAAAGACGGCCTGGCTCTCAAACTGATGTTTTAGACTTTTATTTGAAGTTCTTTACTTTCCGTTTTTAATGGAAACACCGTAAGAACTAAAAGAGAGTAATAAAGAAAATATTACTATAGTGTATAACTACACAACCTTTAAATGTTCTTATGTGTCAAATTATGACCTTAATATAGTTATTTAAAACCTTATGAATGATTATGAATTAAACCTTATGCACACCTCGACATGTATGCACACACACACACACACACACACACACACTAAAACTAAAACACATAAATACAGTAATATAGAATATAATGTAAAATTTAAAAAAAAAAAATTTGAATATACAAAATATAGAATATGGCTTTAGTAGCAAATAAGGCTACTAGCAGTAAATGTGCGCACTAAAGGGATGTGAAATCAGCTCATGTTTCAAACTGTGCAGCTAAATAATCATACCGTCCATATTTGTGTTTTAATACGATCAGTCAGGAGGATGTTGTTGGATGTTATTTCTCCTCTTCGCTTTAAGACGTCTTTCTTTCACACGTTCACAGTGTGACCCTCGAGCCCGGCGCAGGCTGACCCTAACTGACCTTCATCTCCTCTAATCCCTTTAGATACTCTGTGTGTGCGTGTGTGCGTGCGTGCGTGCGGTCTGTTCGCCTCTCAGTCTGCTTCATTTTGAGGTTTCAGTCTTTTCTCTCTCATGTTGGGTCTCTGTAAATGTTGAAACATAGACGGTCTGAACCTTCCTTCAGCTCATCTCTTTCACAGTAAAAGCCCGACATGCCTCAGTAGCAGAGCCTCGCTGCTGCAGTAACTCCTCGCTGTAATCTCAGCCGTTCACTCAGACAGCGGACAGGTGACACGGTCAAAAGATCAAACTCTCATTTTGTAGATCTGCTGTGTTTCACTGAGCAGATTATTTCTCACTACATCCTGTAATAAAACCGCCGGCTGCATGGAAATCATTTTGAGACATCAAATCGAAAAGACGGAATCAAATCAGTGAAGATAAAAGACCCAAACAAACATTTTCACTGATCCCATCAAATGTTACGTAACGGCCTTTTGGTGGCTGGAAATAGCTCCGAATATGAACGTAGTACAGAAGCTGGCCTAAAAATAAAGTTCCTCCTCTCTTCAAACAGGAATCATTGTTTGTCTCTGTCTTCAGAAAAAGTCGACTAATTCAGCCTCAAATCTGTCCGTCCAGATGGAAACATATCAAACATTGTCGTGATGAAATGTAGTCCACACATTCATGTTCCCCTCAGGATGAACTTTAAGGACATGCTAAATGTACCCAAGCTTGTTTAGTTCTTTTTTTAGCCTTTTACACCGCAGGTCACACCTTCACATTCACACACTGATGGTAGAGGCTGCTGAGTAAAGAAGAGCCCGACCGATTTGTCAGCTGGCCGATAACTTGGCCGATATCAGCATATCAAGTGACTATCAGAATCGGCAAATTTAATCACAGCTATGTTCCGATATTACTCGATTTATTCTCCAGTCAAACAGCATTTCATTTGAGTTTCTTTGTATCACACTAGCAGTTCTCTGTCACCAGCAGAGGGCGCTATCTGGATTGCATCATCACTCTGCAGAGTGTGGAGCGGTGATGCACTTACATGCTCAGTTATTTTCCAGCTGAGTGACCATCTCGTCTTCATTATAAATCTTTTCAACAAGTGTTTGATAACTGAGGGATCAACACAATACACGTTTATATTTATCACTACAGATCGAACAAAGATCAAGAACAATATCGGCCGATATATCGGTGTTGTTTTCATTTTTCAGTATCGGCGCCAAAAATCCGATATCGGTCAGGCCCTAATGTTAAGTGTCCATCAGTATTAACTCATCCATTCATACGCATTCACACAGCAACTTGGGGTTAAGTGTCTTGCCCAACGACATGCGGCTGCAGGAGCTGGAGATCGAACCCATGACCTTCCTCTTGAGACAACCGACGTTACAGCCTGTTTCCATGCTGCAGGATGAACTGCGCGGGGGGTAGTAGTCGGTGTTGAGTTGCTGATCTTGACAGTTTGTGAGAAAACATCTGTGTCGGCCGGCGGTCAGCTGCTGCGACGAGCCGAAGAAAGCCTCGGTTATTTTAGATCTCTGTGAGGCCTCCGCAGAATTGTGCGTCCAAAAATAAAAACACATTTTGGATGTGACCGCTGGGCTCGGAAGGCTTTTTATAAATACTGGCCTCGCTTACAGGGACTGAAGTCTGGAGTGCAGAGACAGGATTAAGATATTTAACTACAAGCAGAATGTCTCATCGATGGAGGCAAACTCGATGTGTTTACCTCTCTGACAATGAGTGCTGCTTAGATTACTGCCACCAAATCAGACTTTTATGACTATTTGACCTTTTACCTCCTCGCTTACAACTGCACTATAATAACATATAAAAAGCACTATTTAAAGGTTTTAATTGAAATGCATTGAATTTCTTAATCTTGTTTTTTCTTTTAGCATTTTGGTGACTTGATAATCGACAAATTCCACTTTGAATTATTTAAGAAATACTTAGAGTGAGACATCTTTACTCTCTTTCTCTCTTTATTAAAACGTTCCTCTTCCTCTCTCGTCGTTTCAGATATCCAGGAATTTTACGAAGTGACCTTATTGGACAGTCAGAGATGGACGGAGTCTTCCAAGGCGGCGGACCCCATGACGCCCGTCAACCTGTGGGACTTCTCCAGCCTTCAAAGCACAACGGTGACCTCGGATACTCTGCCCAGCCTTAGCACCAGCATCGAGGTAAGAGCGCATCACAACACGAGACACGACGGCCAATCACAGCGCAGATCACAGCGGAGTCATTGGTGTCTGTGGTTCAGTCTCTTTAAGGGGCGTGGACACGACATCGTTTTTGATAAGGGGGGAATAAATACCTTCAAATGTTATCGTGCTCCGCTTTCAACATGTGCTGTTTGTTTTTTTGTTGAACATTGCTGTTGTCATTTTATTGCTTTTATTGTTTACCGTAAAATCCTGTCGCAGTCGCAATCTGTTTTTGAAAAAAAGTTTAAACTGTCTTCTATCGTGTTCAGTGAAGTCTACAACGGTCAGTTTGTGAGCAGCTGTGTCGCTCTTTTAGCTCCGTCTGTTTTCACTCTTGGCACAGACTCCTAGCTTGCGAGCGCTGGTCACTCGACAAGATTTATTTATGGAACAGTATACCCCCTTTTTCTGTAAATGCACAATTATGACCTTGTTTCTATCAGGATTGAGTGCAACTCTCTTTTTCTTTCCAATATTACCTTCTGACGAGAAAACCCGTTGAGAGCGCACAGTCGTTCCTGGTAAACACAAATATCTGCGAGCCAGCTTGGAGAGTTGCTGGTTTGTAGTGACCCTGTGTCTCTACACCAAGGCAGTGAGAAATCGACCTCAGGTAAATTTGCACCTCCTGAATGGCGCCCCTGTCTTCATTTACTGAGGTCAAGAAAGCATGCAATGGTCAAGTTAGGCTGAGAGCGCCCTCTGCTGGATCAAACTGCAAACTACTTCAAACGGCCTGATGTGATGATAGACTGTAAATCTTTCATTTGAATGCCTCATTACGGTTTAAATGTGAACTTTCCCCCCCCAGGTTAGAATGAATGTTTGAATCTAGACTAATAATCAACAGTCCTAGATCAAGGCTCACTGATGACCGGTGGACAGAACCGACCGATCTTCCAACGACTTTCTGTCCCTGCTGCTGTGTTGACTTATCCCCTCTGCCTCTTCACTGCCCCCTACTGTTCATGTTCACGCTACATCTGGTAACCACAAGTTAATTCTCAAAGACGTGCACAGCTAATGTGTCAAACAAACGCAGGGGAAGTGAATCCTGACCTTTAGAGTTCCTTACAGCCGGGCGTGGACTGATCTATTCCAGGTCGACTTAGACCCTACGTGTGGATGAGGCCTAAAGGATGCTCCTCAGCTGAAACAGAGATCTCTTGTGGACGTACTTTACCATTAATTCTTATCCTGAGGGGCTTATTATTTCACATTTAAACCCTAAATGATCCCGTGCTCCACCACAAAGGGAATATTTCTCTTCACGTTTCGTCTGAACTTGGACTCAGAAAGTAAACTGTGTCTCGGTTATTTCAACTCTTTAAAGTTTCCCTCTGTCTAAATTTATCTTACTCTGTTTGATGCGGATGTTAAAAATAGGAAACGTTTAAAAATAGATCACACCTTTTCTAAGCGCAGCAGGAGGAGGTTGACTGACGGAGCTGCAGTCTGTTTGATGCGTCAGCCTCCGTCCTGTGTGAGGGACGAGTTTTAAATGTTTTATTTTGAAACTTTTCTTCTGTTAATTTCCGCTGCTACTCAATTTTCTCCTTTTGCTCATGTTTCTGTTGGTTTTCTGTCTGATCATGTTGGTTTTTGGCTTTTAATGCCTTTTATTGTAGAGATAGGATAGTGGATAGAGTCGGAAATCAGGGAGAGAGAGTGGGGAATGGAGCCACAGGTCGCACTCGAAGCCTGGGCCGCCCGCCTGGAGGACTACAGCCTCCGTACAAAGGGTGGGCACATTAACCACTACGCTTCCGGCGCCCCTTGTTGGCGCTTTCCTTTGGAATCCAGAAACTTCAGATGTTGTTGAAATAGTTAAAGGAGAAGTTTGTTTCCTGTTTTTTCTTAACCTGCTGGATATATTAATACAATGAAAGAGGCAGGAATCAAACTTGATTTAAAGAAGTAGAGCAAATACAAAACTTGAATTAAAGAAACTAAAAAATGAAACATTTAAGGATGATTTAAAGGAGCAGTATGTATCTCTGACACTTAGTGTTTGCAATGGGTACTGCAGTCCAAATTCTAAGCATTGTAGAGCTGTCTCCCCCCCTCCCTAGAGTCGATGCTCACGCAGTTTGCCATGTGGTGGACACTGAAGCTTCAGTGTTTATCCAGCTCTGCATTTGACCTGATAACTGCTCTCATATCTGGCAAACCGAGGGGTGTCCAAAACGGCCGTGTGGGGGGGTCATCTTTAAACCGCCTACCTTCTCTGGTCCAAACAAATCCAGAGCATTCAGGAGCAGAATCTAAAGTTAGAAGGAGGACATACTGGCTGCTGCATTGTTGTCAGAGAAGCCAGCACTTCAACATAGCATGTTTCCTTAATGATCAGATAGTAAGATACCTTTATCATCTCACTCTCTACACAGCTCACTGATTGGATAAACTCATGAGTCTCTCGTAATCCCATGTTGTCCTCACAGGTTATGGGATTATAATTATTGGAGTATAATCGTTTCCTTGTCCTGATATGAGATCGAGTGAATGTTTGAATCGACCGTTACCAGCTGGCGTCTGAGCGCCCTCCTCACATCTGGATATATGACGATATAATCCTGATTTATTGTCTGAGGGACACAGAGGATCGAAAGAGACTCACAATGGTTATTTATTTTGATATTATTAGGTTTAGCTTTACGCTCAGTCCACCTGTCTTTACGTCCTGTTTTATGTCGAGTTCTTACAAATATATGACTGAACGATGGCCTCACTCTTCTCCTACACATCTGTCTTATGATATTCATGTTCTCTTTAAACATTCTGCTGTGACTAACTCCGCCCGTCTGGCACGTAAACAGACTGAAATCAAACCTCAGCATATGTGCCCCCCCCCCTCTCTCTCTCTCCTGTTTGCATTGAACTCCCTCTCTCTCTTTCCTCTCTCTCTCTCTGATTATAAACAAACGTGGTCGTGCTCGTAGGACTCACCACTCCTTAACGAAATCCTGCACACGTTGGCGCAGGCGCAACACCCGCCCGGCTCTGACGGACAAGTAAGTACTGGACTGCCTGCTGTTTTGGTGGGAGGGGGTGTCGGTGTCCTCCACCTCTCGCCGCATGTCCCATCCAGTCCTCATGTGCTTGGGACCATCGTATGGGGGGATGGGGGGGGGGCCTTCTGTGTCCAGGGTCAGGATGACCTCAAGGTGTCGCTGTAGTTCGCTCGTGTAATCGTGCTGTGGCTGAGTTTCTGTTCTCCAGCTGCTCCTCGATGTTCAGCGCCATTCACTCTCCAAGCAGTGGTGAAAAACAAACGCCGCAGCAGGAAGTGAGAGGAAACACAGCGACACGTTGAGGTGGTTTACGCTGGGTTCAGGTGTCATGGGTCATTGTGCTTCATCCATTTTGGCTCATGTTGTCGGCTCTGCTCAGTACACCTCCTGTCCTCACGGCTGCGAATGAGCTGTTGGAGCTCCCCTGCTTTAAGCTCCGCCTCCTCCATGTTAACACACTACACATAAACGCCTTAAATGGAGTTTCTGAAAATCTTCACCATGGAAGGAGTTTTACAAAAGAAGCGTTTTTCAGTTACCTAAACCGTTAAACGGCCGAAACGCACTGAAAAAGCTACGTTTTCAAAAGTACCCGCCTACGTCTGGACGAGGGATGCAACAATACTGTCAGCCCACGCAAAAATACGTTCCGCTGTTTTTTTAGGTCATGGTTTTTGGTTTGGTTCTGACTAGGCTCTCTTTATTTTACTTTTAAGCAAAAGAAAACAAACTGTTTCCCTTTATAGACACTCCTGGTGGTTGGTGTAAAGTCTCAGTGAAGGCGGTGTTTAATTAGTGCCACGTAGAAATGTACAAATAGGAAGACATATCAGGTTTTAAAATATTTTTTTGTATAATACTCGCAGACTTTCACACAGAAACGGGTATGTATGTTAGCTTTGTCTCAAACACTGTTTCTCCCTTCACTCTCACCCCGTCTGCATCATGCTGATGTCTGAGTGACAGCCAGCTAACGTGACGGCCTGCAAACGTTACAGCCAGCTAACGTGACGGCCTGCTAACGTGACGGCCTGCTAACGTGACGGCCTGCTAACGTGACGGCCTGCTAACGTGACGGCCAGCTAACGTGACAGCCTGCTAACGTGACAGCCTGCTAACGTGACAGCCTTCTAACTCTGTTAGACAAACTCCGTAAGTGTTTCTATTTGCGTAGGTGACATGTAAAGCGAAAACTAACCAAAACTTCCCCACTACACGAGTTTGAAGATGGCAATGTTTCCTCGTACTGCAGCCTCTCTGTAGCGACTGTAGCGCGTGGTGATTGGATATTAACTCAGTGACGAGGGGTTTCCTTATTGCAGCGCGTAAACTCACAGACACAAACCAACAGAGCCAATTCAGAGAGAAATACTTTGCAGGAAGCTCATATGCAAAAAAACTGAACCGTGGAGGCCGTACGGAACAGTTCAGGATTATTGAGAATTATTGGATTCCTAGTCTGGACGAGGCCTGAGGTAAATAAAAGCCCGGGCTACTATTAGAAGTTTTACGGTATTAAAATGAAAATAAACAAAAAGGCAAATTGAACAAAAAAAACCCCCAAAAAACGAATCTCTATAAATATGAATGTTTGACGGTTAATTTAACGGCTCCACTAATATTTCATCAAGCTTTATTTTAATGTTTTCTGTTATGGCAGCATTCGTCCTCCGTACATGTTTAGGATTCATTCAGTATCTCGACTCCTCCCTCCCTCGCTCACTCTACGGCGGCTGCAGTTTCTCAGCTTGAGAGACGGGAGCTGTACTGAGGTTCAGGACCGAGGTGGTGGTGGCTCATGTGGATTTCAGTTCTGGTCTTTGTGCAGGTTTTTGAGTCTTTAGGTTCCTGTTCTGTGATTTCATGTTGGTCTGCATCAAAAGACGCCCGTTCATCGCATCTGTCCCATGATTGTTAAAGTTGTTAATAACTGAATGTTGGATTGAGTTTAAATGATGTGGTTTTCAGAGGGAGCGGATCTGTGTGAAGGTTTAAAGTGTTTGTACCAGAATGTTTGTCAAGTTTAATTATATTTATTACACATTTCAGCAACAAGGCGAGCAAACATCACGACAAAGAGACATGAAGCAAAGTAGATAGATATTAGGAGCAGTATGTAACTCTGCCCCCTAGTGTTTAAAATGAGTACTGCAGTCTAAATTCTAAAGATCATAGAGAGCTGTCTCCCCCCCCCTCACTCAGGTCACCATGTGGTGGACTCTGAAGCTTCAGTGTTTATCCAGCTCTGCATGGGTCTGTAAACCTTTCTGTGTTCTAACCTCTCTCCATTTTTCAAAAGCATCTCCAATATTGATCCTAGTTTGAGCACGTTTCTGCTCGTGGAGCTTATTAGAAACATGCAGAGGCTTTTTAGGTCGGGTACAATCACTTCTATCTGAACCACTTCTCTTGACCGCTTCCATCACTGCAACACCTGTTGACCTGATAACTGCTCTCATATCTGACAAACCTGGGAAATAAATACATTTATAACCAGTAAGATGGATAAGAATGTCCTTTTCTTAAGCAGGTGGTTCTTAAAGAAGAGATTATTTTACATTTCTAATATTTTTTAAGATAATTAAGAGCGCTCCAGATTGTGAAATATGGATGACATCACTTCCTGTTGATGTGTTTATTAGGAGGTATGATACATGGCATGATGACACACATGAGTGGTGGACGCTGCCACACAACGGATTCAAGGAACTGTGAAATATTCATACTGATGATTCCCACACGCCCACTCTGCTTCATCTCCTGCTGACGAAACACACACTCTCCTCCTCCTCCTCCTCCTCCTCCTCCTCCTCCTCCTTGGCCATGTTGCCGTTGAGTCATACATGTAATAACAAGCAGCCTGTGTGTTTCAAAGTTGTTGAATTTAGAACAAATGTGTGATTCTCTCTGAGGGTGACATGTTGCTTCTGTGTAGTCGTGGTGAGTTCAGGGTCTGATGTAAAGTTGGACAAACTTGAATTCACAGTGGGAATAATTTGTCAGTTAACGAGGTGATTGATGAAATGTGATGTGGGGAATATTCCAAGAGTCATTTGAAACGTTTAATAACATGAAATGCCAAAAGTTATGAGATTTGCTTTTTTTCTTAGTCTCTTTTTAAGTTGCCGATCTTTGTTTTGGGTTATTTTTGGACATTTGGTTGAAAAATTAGATTCTTTACTTCTATTTAATATGCTTTAGAGGAGAGGAGAGCTTGATTTACTCATGTTTTCAAGTTAAACCAGCATAATTTATGTTTTGATGTGATGATATGATCTTTACGCAGTGGTGTTTCTAGGGTCAGTTTGGGGGTCCTAAGCGGAATCCACCAGGGGCCCCGCCAACCAGCTATCATCATCATTATGTTCAAAATAGTCTGACTGATACCAATGTCAATTTAAAGTGACTAACTTGAGATTTCACAGGAATATTTGGAAACAGCACAACACCATTGAGTATTGTCAGACGGGGCCCCTTTAGGGAGGTTTCCAACTGTCATTGTAAAATTTGGGGCTGACAGACAAGTTTAAAGTTTGTCAGCCCTCGGGGGGGAGGGGGGGGGTTATTTGAAATGTTAGAGAAAAGAAGTTACAGTATCGAGGAAAAACAAGGTAAAAATATTAAGTTATAAATAAGTCAAGCTCCAGAAAAATGTTGATATGTCGAGAATGAAATAAAAACATTTAGAGAGTCGAGAAAAAAGTCAATCTCTTGGGAACAAAGTTGAAACGTCTAAAAAAATTAGAAGGTCGAGAGGAACAAAAGTCGAGAAAAACTTGAAATGTTGAAAATAAAGTCGAAAAACAAATTCAGAATAAAAGTCTAAATATTGAGGAAAGTTGAGAATGAATGAAGTCAACTTCATTCTTTATATTTACCTTTTCGACTTTATTCTCGTCGTTTCCATTATTTTCTCGAAGTGCATACTGATATAAAATCTTCCTCCCTTCATGATTTATTTGTCTGGTCCGGTCCTCATCCTCCCCCCCTGGAAGATATTAAAACGTTTCAGAGGTTTGCGATTTCCCACGGTGCTTAAACGCACCCTTCGAATGTGGGAGCGGGGTTCAGCGAGTCTCGCGTCCGCTGAGTGAGCTCCTGATACCGGGATGGAGGAGGACCGGGGGAGGGCGGAGGTGGCTCTCCGGTGAGCTCACACTCTCTCTCCGGTTGTTAGAGGCTGCGTGTGTGTGTGTGTGTGTGTGTGTGTGTGTGTGTGTGTCGTTACTTATGACCACGGTCTTCATGAAGAGCTAACTGTCCGCACGGAGCGATGAGATGCTGATGTTCCCGGGCTTTCCTCCCTGCTCCGAACGATGGACTGCATCTGTATTGTCACGACTAAGGTAACGCTTGATAAATGTCCTCCAAATTCCTCTACACAAACACTGAAAACGGCGAAACTAAACAATCAAGAGTCCGTGTTTAATTCGGCGTACTTTTGATTGGCAAACGGCACGTATTTAATTTGAAAATTCACTTTTTTTAAACGGCTCGCCTCTTAATCCAACGGTATGCCCCCCTTTAAAATAGCGACGCCGTGTAACGGAGGCTGGTGGGGAATTTGTCGTCTGTAAAGCACTGTATTGTAATTTTGTGGATTATAACAACGCCGAATTAAAGTAAATATTATCAACACGTTATTACATACTCACTTGTGTTGTTGAAGTGATGGGGTTTAACTTACTTGAGTGATTTCTGTTAAAATGACGTATTTCTTAATGGTGGTTTGGTTGAGCTTTCTCTGAGCGCAGGCATCTTTTCTTAAACGTGTTTTCACCTCAACACAAACAAGTTTAAGAGAGTGTGTGTGTGTGTGTGTGTGTGTGTGTGTGTGTGTGTGTGTGTGTGTGTGTGTGTGTGTGTGTGTGTGTGTGTGTGTGTGTGTGTGTGTGTGTGTGTGTGTGTGTGTGTGTGTGTGTGTGTGTGTGTGTGTGTGTGTGTGTGTGTGTGTGTGTGTGTGTGTGTGTGTGTGTGTGTGTGTGTGTGTGTGTGTGTGTGTGTGGGCCAGGTGGGCGTCCTGAACCGGTGACCTTGTGCCTCGGCTCTGCATCATCCACGCTGTCACTGATTCAGGCTGCGTGCAGCATTTTCAAGCACTCATGGAAAAAAGCCTTTTTGCATCAAAGTTTGGCACACCTGCCTATCATTTCTTTTCCATGTCATATATTATTCTCCCACACATCCTGGAACACAAGTACACCTGAGAAATATGATTGCTTTGGTCAACTTTATCAGAGAAATAAAAGCCTGGAGGATCTCTTCTCACAAAAACAACACAAGGTTTTCACAAATCAAAGTCAGGGTTGGTCATTTCCTCCAGATCCACTTCTTCAGATTCTGGTGTAAATTGTCTTTAGGTCCTGACAGACATTAATAACTCATGTTCTCTGAAAAAGGAACAAAGAAAATCCATCATCTGTATCAGTTTGTAAGTCTGTAAAAACTTTGACCAATGTCTGCCACGAGGTACCAATCTGATGAACCAATCAGACGCCTCCCTGTCTCTCTTATCCCACACTGCGTCACGATGACTTTAGGAGTTTATACTGAGAGTTTACTGAATGAGACATGAGACGACGTAGTTTCTACACAATGACAGAGATGAGCTGAGCTACACTTCCTGCATGTAAGTGAGGGGGCGTGGCTTATGAGGGAGCACAGAGGGGAGGGGGCGGGTGCAGACGGCGCATTCACTTAGTGTCTTAACGTGGACTTGAGTACCCCGGTTATGAGTCTGATCCTGGTTCTGGGGGGGGGGGGGGGGGGGGACAGCTCTCTACAATGTTTAGAATTTAGACTGCTGTACTCATTTTAACCACTAGGGGTCAGAGTTACATACTGCTCCTTTAAAGTGTCTTTGCACACATAGTTAAGACTCCATGATTAGAATAGTTTCTTGAGCTCGGCTGTGTGACGACACGATGTGGACGTGACCTTAGTGTGATATTTTTCCACTCTGTGAGGAGTTTAAAGATAACGCCGTCTGTCGCTTTGTGGCCGTTTTTAAAAAGTTTTCAAAGCACGACGTCGTCGACCTTTGTTTTAATGTCAGCACGTTGAGCTCTGATTCTCTGCTGTTGGTCTGTGGTCAGTCGGCCACCATTACTCCCAAGAAGCAGTCAGCAGTCATGTTTCAAACGGGGGAAAGTGAGTGTTAGCTGTTTTAGCTGCACTTCTCTTCGGCTCAGTTAACAGAGATCTTTACTCTGTTTGTCGGACTGTAAATATCCAAACTGTCTCTAAACTCTGGACGTTGAGCGTCCTTTCCTTCTGCTTTGAGTCGGTAGGTTCGGTGTTTCCTTCAGTGATCGCTTATTTCGGCTGTTTTTTCATTCCTCTCTAAACGACTGTAAGCCCGCCTACCCATATCCCTGCAACATGATTGGCTGTTCATCGTCCTTTTCTTCTTCTCTTTAATATCAGGTGGCATCTAGAGTCCCCCTCCCCATTTCCCAGTGGTTGGATGGTGTAATTACAGGTTAAAATCTATTTTTAATATTTATATTGACAAAAAATTAAATTGTGATGATTATCGTTTTATCACCCAGGCCGACCGTTATCACACATGCACGCCTGAGTCACTTCCCCTGAACTCTTCCTGAGCACACGTGCAGCTGTCTGTACGACATCATAATGAGAATAAAACAGTTCTGATGTGTCGACTCTGCAGCTTCGTCCCTGAAAACTCTCTGGGTTCATATTTAAGATTCAGCTGAAGTCCGTCTGCTGTGACCTCTGACCTCCTCAGCAGACGTGACCTCTGACCTCCTCAGCAGACGTGACCTCTGACCTCCTCAGCAGACGTGACCTGCTGAATTTAGTGAAAAGACTCAAAGATGTGTTTGTGTTGCCGTGCATTTTGTTTTTATTTTGGATCGAGTCCAAACATATCTGCAGTTTCCACATATTGTGTCCGTGCTGTGTTCTGTTGGCATCACATGCCCCGCCCCCACGGCGTCCGTTTGTTGATGTTATAATAATGTTTATGATGACGCTGCCTGGTCACCCTCGTGAACGACAGTCCCGCCCCCTTTTGGTTGGGATTGGTCGATGAGGGAAAAGTGACAGTTTTCTAAAAGTTTCAACTGTGAGCGCCATGACCACAGAACGTGTGTGTGTGTGTGTGTGTGTGTGTGTGTGTGTGTGTGTGTGTGTGTGTGTGTGTGTGTGTGTGTGTGTGTGTGTGTGTGTGTGTGTGTGTGTGTGTGTGTGTGTGTGTGTGTGTGTGTGTGTGTGTGTGTGTGTGTGTGTGTGTGTGTGTGTGTGTGTGTGTGTGTGTGTGTGTGTGTGTGTGTGTGTGTGTGTGTGTGTGTGAGATCACAGTCTCACCTGTGAAGTCTAACGAGCTCCTGCAGCCGGTTTTATTATTCTGACGTGTTGCCGTGGCGACGTCAGAACTTTAACAATTGTCCATTAAAAGAACAACCTGGCGTGACGTCCGTAAGAGGAAGTGTGTGTGTGTGATGTAAGAAGCCCTGCAGGAGGACACAAGCCAAGAGGAGCACCCATGCATGTATAACACACACACACACACACACACACACACACACACACACACACACACACACACTGCCAGCAGACTGCGGGGAGGTGAGGAGAACAGAAGGAGAGGTTAGAGAGCAGGACAAACAGAGAGGATGCTGGGAAGGCGTGGGAAGGGAGTTCAGACGTAACAGAGTACGGATGGAAGGATGGCGAGGAGGGAAACGGCGGGCGCGTTTGTTCAGAGTGTGGATGTTTTGATGTTTCTCCTCCCGAGACGGAGCTGACGGAGCAGAAGTGAAAGCAGCAGGTCTCCAGAGGGAGGTCTGTGTGAGGTTCACCGAGGGACACGACAACAAATGTGGTGGTTTACTCCTCCTCTCAGATCCAGAGAGAGAGACTGTGGTCGTCACCGGGACAGGAAGTCTTTGGCGTCCTGATTGACTTCTCTCTCTCACTCGGTCTGCTGAGCGCTTTAACACGTGGAGACACTTCCTCCTAAACGCTGCAGCCTGCTCCGACTTCTTCCTCTGAACTCGTCTTCATGTCAAAATAAAAGTCCCTAGACCTGGTTCTGATCCTAGCTAGCTAGTGGACTCGCCAGTGCCGCTCTACATTAAAGACAAAAACATTGTTGTTTTAAACAAATAGAGTTTCAGGAAACAGAATCAGAAATACTTGAATAACCCCGGAGGACTCATTTAGGAAACATTACAGCAACCAGTTAAAAGAACTCATTTTTTCCCTCTCAACACAAAGGATTCTGGGTAGGGAGAGAGAGAGGCTGCAGATACAGAAAGGAGGCCAAAACCAAAATGCTCTGCCCCCCCCCCTCCCCCCCACCGCAGGGAAACGCCTCGCCATCTGGGGCGACACAGAGACAACACGTCCCTGCCAGACCGCGTTTTGGGACAGAAATACACAGAGGCAGCCTGAGAACACACACACACACACATATCACCTCCGCTGGCTCCCTGTCCTCCAGCGTACCTACTTCAAACTCCTCATCATCACCTACAACACCTGGCTCCCCCCCCCCCCCACCTGTCTGAGCTCCTCCAGCCGCACTCTCAAGATCTGCTGATGCGAACCTCCTGTCCATCCCCCTAAACCCCTAAAAACATCCTCCTTCTCTTCGTCTATTTCTTCTTTGTTGGTATCTTTGTTAGCGTCTTTGAGTTTTTAGAAAAGCTCTGTAACAAACCTATTCCAAACTGAACTGGTTCTGAACTGGTTCTGAACTGGTTCTGAACTGGTTCTGAACTGGTTCTGAACTGGTCCACATTGTTCAGAGTTTAAGAACCACTGGGCTAGGCCGTCATGCTCCACTGTGCAGGAAGTTTGTCTGCAATTTGTAACAATAAAAAACCAAGAAATGACCCAACATGAGACGAGTAGGATTTATATTCTTGTTGCCGTGGCGATGAACCAAACACATCTGATATTGTGACGACCCTAAAACCAATAATGGATACGCTAAAGTAACAGAGAACAAACTAACGGTACAAAGTTCTGTGATATCCAGAGGTAAAAAACCAACCGTCAGGCATGACCCTGATGGACGCCACAAGTCTAACAAAGGGAAGAAAGCTGATGGAGCTTTTTCACCTCTGTGTGGAGTCTGCGTGTTCTCTCCGTGCATGTGTGGGTTCTCTCCGGCTTCCTGGAGAGAACTGGAGACTCTCTGAATGTGAGTGTGTCTGGTTGTCTGTCTCTGTATGTCTGCTCTGTGATTGGCTGGTGACCCAGGGTGTGACCCCGCCTCTCGCTCGGTGACAGCCCCCCGTGACCCCGAGCAGGAGAATCAGTATAGATGATGGATGTTTCAGGTTTGGGGAAAACGTGTGTGAGGATGTGCTGCCCCCTGCTGTTCACTCCTCGCTATGACAGTCTGCTGGGTTTCATTTAACGGTCTGTACTGGTTTCACTGGGACTCAGACTGTCTCTAAAGGGGGGGGGGGGCTCTACAAAGTTCATGTTGACACAACTAAAACTCAGCATGTGGAATTTCAGATAGTTTTAGAGATTTTAGTTTGATTTAAAAACATTCAGAGACTTTTTTTTATGGTGGGGGAATCCAAGTATAATTTTGGCGAGACATCTAGTGTTTCCATGGCGACGATAAACATGTGGCGTCACATTACATGTTACAACTCTAATATTACAGATTTCTCTGGTTTGATAACTGTTGTAAATATTTGAGGGAATGTAAGTATCTTAAAAAGAAATACTCAACAGGTTTAGTCAATTTATAATTCATTTAGATATTTGAATGTAAACTTTGTCATAAAACTCTACAGATTATACCTTTAAAATAAATAAATACATGATAACTGTTATTTTGTTGTTATTTCCACACTCCCTTATTTTTTCTATGAATTCCTCGTCTGTTTTTTGTGGCGCTGCAGCGACTCCATAGATCTGGAGAACGACCTTTAAAATAATAAAAAAATAAAGTAAAAGATATAAAATGATTAAAGGACAGCCAACAGGACCTTCAGTCCAGCAGGGGGCGCCACCTCCTCAGACGACCAGTTGACTATGGTTTAAAAATAAACACGAGAACAACGTTAGTCTGACAAACCCTGGTCATGTCAGGACCACACACACTACACACTACACATTACACACACACACTACACACACACATGTAGCTGCTGTGTGTGTGTGTGTGTGTGTGCGATGTGTAAAAAGCAGCGGGGTAAATTTAGAAGGAGGCCGTCACATCTGAACCTGTCAGCTGTGATCACTGTCACCACAAACACTCAGTCTGCACTGTCTCCTCACTCCTCACTCCTCACTGCTCACTCCTCACTCCTCACTGCTCACTGCTCGCTCCTCACTCCTCACTGCTCACTCCTCACTGCTCACTCCTCACTCCTCACTCCTCACTCCTCACTGCTCACTGCTCGCTCCTCACTGCTCGCTCCTCACTGCTCGCTCCTCACTGCTCGTCTCTCACTCCTCACTGCTCACTCCTCACTGCTCACTGCTCGCTCCTCACTGCTCGCTCCTCACTGCTCGTCTCTCACTCCTCACTGCTCACTTCCTCACTCCTCACTGCTCACTGCTCACTGCTCGCTCCTCACTGCTCACTGCTCGCTCCTCACTGCTCACTGCTCACTGCTCACTCCTCACTGCTCACTGCTCACTGCTCACTCCTCACTGCTCACTGCTCGCTCCTCACTGCTCACTGCTCACTGCTCACTGCTCACTCCTCACTGCTCACTCCTCACTCCTCACTGCTCACTCCTCACTGCTCACTGCTCGCTCCTCACTGCTCACTGCTCACTCCTCACTGCTCACTCCTCACTGCTCACTGCTCACTCCTCACTCCTCACTGCTCACTCCTCACTCCTCACTGCTCACTCCTCACTGCTCACTGCTCACTGCTCACTCCTCACTCCTCACTCCTCACTGCTCACTCCTCACTCCTCACTGCTCGCTCCTCACTGCTCGTCTCTCACTCCTCACTGCTCACTCCTCACTGCTCACTCCTCACTGCTCACTCCTCGCTCCTCACTGCTCACTGCTCACTCCTCACTCCTCACTCCTCACTGCTCGCTCCTCACTGCTCGTCTCTCACTCCTCACTCCTCACTGCTCGCTCCTCACTGCTCGTCTCTCACTCCTCACTCCTCACTCCTCACTGCTCGTCTCTCACTCCTCACTCCTCACTCCTCACTGCTCGCTCCTCACTGCTCGTCTCTCACTCCTCACTCCTCGTCCCTCGCTCCTCGCTCCTCGTCCCTCACTCCTCACTCCTCGTCCCTCACTCCTCGTCCCTCACTCCTCGTCCCTCACTCCTCATCCCTCACTCCTCATCTCTTGCTCCTCGCTCCTCGTCCCTCACCTCCTCACTCCTCGTCGCTCGCTCCTCGTCCCTCACTTCTCACTCCTCGTCCCTCACTCCTCGTCCCTCACTCCTCACTCCTCATCTCTTGCTCCTCGCTCCTCACTCCTCGTCTCTCGCCCCTCACTCCTCACTCCTCGTCCCTCGCTCCTCACTCCTCACTCCTCGTCTCTCACTCCTCGTCCCTCACTCCTCGTCCCTCACTCCTCGTCTCTCGCTCCTCGTCCCTCACTCCTCATCCCTCATCCCTCACTCCTCGTCTCTCGCTCCTCACTGCTCACTCCTCACTCCTCGTCTCTCGCTCCTCGTCCTTCACTCCTCACTCCTCGCTCCTCACTGCTCACGTCCTCACTCCTCGTCTCTTGCTCCTCGCTCCTCACTCCTCGTCTCTCGCCCCTCGCTCCTCACTCCTCATTCCTCGTCCCTCACTCCTCGTCCCTCGCTCCTCACTCCTCGTCTCTCGCTCCTCACTCCTCGTCTCTCACTCCTCGCCCCTCACTCCTCGTCCCTCACTCCTCACTCCTCACTCCTCGTCTCTCGCTCCTCGTCCCTCACTCCTCGTCTCTCGCTCCTCGTCCCTCACTCCTCGTCTCTCGCTCCTCGTCCCTCACTCCTCGTCCCTCACTCATCGTCTCTCGCTCCTAGTCTCTCGCTCCTCGTCCCTCGCTCCTCACTCCTCGTCCCTCACTCCTCACTCCTTGTCTCTCGCTCCTCACTCCTCACTCCTTGTCCTCGCTCCTCACTCCTTGCTCCTCACCCCTCAATCCTCACTCCTCGCCCCTCGCCCCTCATCCCTCGCTCCTCACCCTCGCTCCTCGCTCCTCACCCCTCAATCCTCACTCCTCGCCCCTCGCCCCTCATCCCTCGCTCCTCACCCCTCGCTCCTCACCCCTCACCCCTCAATCCTCAATCCTCGCTCCTCACCCCTCACCCCTCGCTCCTCGTCTACAGCCACAGTAGGTAAAATAGAAACGTGGAATAGAGGTAGAAAAGGTGTGTTGGGTCACAGGCTGAAAAGACGCTCCACACAATCCAATCAAGCTGGTTTTATCTGTAACGCTCGCTCACGTTGGCACGCTGTTTATGTCTTTAAAAACGAACCTGAAGAGAGCCGGCGTCTTTTTTAAAATCAGTTTTCACTCCTCGTGTTTTAAGAGGCAACATTTTATATTACTGATAAAAAAGATCTTCTCTCCTCCTCCTCACTTCTCACACTCTTCTCTCATCTCCTCCTCATCTGAATGACTAACACACACACACACACACACACACACACACACACACAACACACACACAGGCTGAGCGTGTGTGTGTGTGTGTAACAGTGCTGTTAAAAGATGAACAGATGATAGCGAGCAGACTGCTCACTCTGTAGCTTATCTGTTGTTGTCGGTCTCTGGAGGAACCTCTCTGCTTCCTGCCGTCTCCGCCCAGAATGACACCACACACACACACACACACACACACACACACACACACACACACACACACACACACACACACACACACACACACACCCACACACACACACACACACACACAGGGATGAGATTAGGTGGTGTTTCCTCTGCAGAGGGTCGTCTCGGGGTCAGTCCTTGTAGGGTTTTGTCTGTTGGTGGCTCTGATTTATTTGAATCCTTCTGTGTTAAACTTAAAAATATGAACTTCTCCCGCCCTGAGCGCTGAAACAGAGAGAGAAGATTAACCATATGATGATTAAAACGAGACACAATAACAGGAATCAAACGTCTAAAAGCAGAACAGTGCTCTGATTTGTATCATCCGTCAAACACTTCCCTCGTTGGGTTCTCTCCTTTGTGACATTTCTCTGCTCGTCTTCTTTGACCTCTGTGATCCTAAAACCGACACGTTTGTTCCTCTTTCTTTATTCACACATGAAATATAAAAACAAGTCATGTAGAAAATCTGCCCTTTTGTGTTTCCAGCGTTCTGGTCAAAAGAAACTTTAAAAAAGTGCGGAAAGCAAGCGAGTGTTTTTTCTTTAGTTTAAATCCAGACGATGAGAGAGTCTCTCCTCATCGCTCCGGTTCAGTGAGGAGAAACACCGAGTGGATAAAGCTCGTTCTGAACGAGGGTGAACCTTCTGTTGTCTTTTACCCGTGGACGTGGAATTGGTCTACTTCCTGTTGGACAGGCAGGTGATGAACACCAGCGGTTAGCTTGCAGTGTAGGTACACACTATGTCCTGCAGGGGGCGGGGCTTCAGGAGGGGGAGGGGCCCAGTTTGAATGTTTACAAACTGTCTGTGTGGCTCTTTTAGTGCCGTCTGTTTGCGGCCACAGAACCAGAATTCTAAGGAAGCCAACGTCAGATTTTAAACTCCTCCTCTCTGTCCAACGTCCGGTATCGTCCACCTCTGACCTTTTCCCTCCTCTTCTTCCTCCCCTCAGCTTCTTCCTTTCTCTTCCTCTTCTTCAGCCTCCGTGTCCCCCTTTGACCTTTTTCCTCTTCCTCATCCTTTTACTCTTTCCTCCTCCTCTTCTTCCTCCACATCACTGACTCTGTCCTACATCACTCTACCTTCCCTGAGGATACACCCCCACTCTCTCTCTCTCTCTTTCTCT
>NC_089198.1:2833367-2835114 GCF_963930695.1 Labrus bergylta | reverse complement strand
CACTCCTCGTCCCTCACTCCTCGTCTCTCGCCCCTCGCTCCTCACTCCTCATTCCTCGTCCCTCGCTCCTCACTCCTCGTCCCTCGCTCCTCATTCCTCGTCCTCGCTCCTCACTCCTCGTCCCTCGCTCCTCACTCCTCGTCTCTCGCTCCTCACTCCTCGTCCCTCACTCCTCGTCCTCACTCCTCACTCCTCGTCCCTCACTCCTCACTCCTCACTCCTCACTCCTCGTCCCTCACTCCTCGTCCCTCACTCCTCACTCCTCGTCCCTCGCTCCTCGTCCCTCGCTCCTCGTCCCTCGCTCCTCGTCCCTCACTCCTTGTCCCTCACTCCTCGTCCCTCACTCCTCGTCCCTCACGTCCTCGTCTCTCGCTCCTCACATCCTCGTCCCTCACTCCTCGTCCCTCACTCCTCACTCCTCGTCCCTCGCTCCTCACTCCTCGTCCTCACTCCTCACTCCTCGTTCCTCGCTCCTCGTCCCTCACTCTTGTCCCTCACTCCTCACTCCTCGTCTCTCGCTCCTCGTCCCTCACTCCTCGTCCCTCGCTCCTCACTCCTCACTCCTCGTCCCTCACTCCTCACATCCTTGTCCTCACTCCTCGTCCCTCACTCCTCGTCCCTCACTCCTCACTCCTCGTCCCTCGCTCCTCACTCCTCGTCCCTCACTCCTCGTCCCTCACTCCTCGTCCCTCACTCCTCACTCCTCACTCCTCGTCCCTCGCTCCTCACTCCTCGTCCCTCACTCCTCACTCCTCGTTCCTCGCTCCTCGTCCCTCACTCCTTGTCCCTCACTCCTCACTCCTCGTCTCTCGCTCCTCGTCCCTCACTCTCGTCCCTCGCTCCTCACTCCTCACTCCTCGTCCCTCACTCCTCACTCCTTGTCCCTCACTCCTCGTCCCTCACTCCTCGTCCCTCACTCCTCACTCCTCGTCCCTCGCTCCTCACTCCTCGTCCCTCACTCCTCGTCCCTCACTCCTCACTCCTCGTCCCTCGCTCCTCACTCCTCACTCCTCGTCCCTCGCTCCTCACTCCTCGTCTCTCGTCCCTCACTCCTCACTCCTTGTCCCTCGCTCCTCACCCCTCAATCCTCGCCCCTCGCCCCTCGCCCCTCGTCCCTCGCTCCTCGTCTACAGCCACAGGAGGTAAAATAGAAACGTGGAATAGAGGTAGAAAAGGTGTGTTGGGTCACAGGCTGAAAAGACGCTCCACACAATCCAATCAAGCTGGTTTTATCTGTAACGCTCGCTCACGTTGGCACGCTGTTTATGTCTTTAAAAACGAACCTGAAGAGAGCCGGCGTCTTTTTTAAAATCAGTTTTCACTCCTCGTGTTTTAAGAGGCAACATTTTATATTACTGATAAAAAAAGATCTTCTTCTCCTCCTCCTCCTCACTTTTCACATTCTTCTCTCATCTCCTCCTCATCTTGAATGACTAACACACACACACACACACACACACACAGGCTGAGCGTGTGTGTGTGTGTGTGTAACAGTGCTGTTAAAAGATGAACAGATGAGAGCGAGCAGACTGCTCACTCTGTAGCTTATCTGTTGTTGTCGGTCTCTGGAGGAACCTCTCTGCTTCCTGCCGTCTCCGCCCAGAATGAGACACACACACACACACACACACACACAACACACACACACACACACACACACACACACACACACACACACACACACACACACACACACACACACACACACACACACACACACACACACACACACACACACACAGGGATG
>NC_089198.1:2805867-2830867 GCF_963930695.1 Labrus bergylta | reverse complement strand
AGCAGGAGCAGCAGCAGCAGCAGCGGAGGAGGAGGAGGAGGAGGTGGGGGGGAGGATGGTGCTGGAGGAGAAGACGGAGGTGCAGGGGATCCACGGCTGGAGGAGCCGTGCGGCGCGGGAGGAGCCAGCAGCGCTCCCAGAGGAGGAGGCGGCTGTCGGCCAACTGCCTCGGCTCCGACAAGATGTCCCCCGGCGGCTCCAAGAAGCTGGAGTGTTTCTCGCCCATGCTGTGCCACTGCAAGGTGGCCTGCACCAACAGCACCATCTCCCTCATGTTCGGCTGCAAGGTGGGTGGAAACATCTGGAGCCGAGCGAGGGACGAGGGGGACGGGGGTCACAGAGAGGGCAGCGTTTGTTTATAAAAGTGTTGTAGGAGAGCGTTGTGGAAGAAGGTGAATGACTGAACTTCATCAGAATAGAGAACAAATTTATTTTAATCATCCACCGTGCAAAAACTGTCATTTGTGGGGGGGGGTTACATTTTGGACCGGTTGATGGTCGGCAGTTTGAGTGTTTTGGAGCTTCAAGTCCGTGTGAAACGGCGAGATGTCACCCTGGAAGTTTCTAGTTGAACTGTGACCATAACATTTTCCTCAAACTAACTTAAAATCAATTTATAATATTTATACTTCAGTACTCGTTTTTAAACCAGCAGAGGTCACTCTCTGCTGTTTGCATCTCTTGTTCAACATCAGCGGCTGATGATGGAACGCCACGAGGTACCTTTTATAAATCGCACCATGAGGTTAGCTGATAGTGTCTCAAAACAAACAATACTCCCAACCTTCGTTTCAGAGCGCTGATCACCATTGCTTGTTGTTGCTAGGTTACGAAAGTTAACCTCAATAATCCTCCTGCACCGGGTTCTGATATCTATGTGTGCTGAATATGTTTGAAGACGATGTCAAGTCGGATAAGTTTTTTTTCTTTTTCCTCCGCCATTTTTGTTGACAAAGCTGATATCAGAAGCCCCGCCCCTTCTTTGTTGAGATTGGTCGGTGAGGGGGAAGAGACACTGACGAGCGTGGCACTCCTTCTAAACTTTGAACTGCTTTGAGCTCAGCGTTACGAGCTGACTGGTTCAACCACACAGGGACGGCTGCGGCTCAGTTGGTAGAGTCGGTCGACTCGCATTCCTCAGGTCGGGGGTTCGATCCCCAGCTCGTGCAGCCACATGTCCAATGTGTCCTCGAGCCCCAAGTTGCTCCCGCTGCTGTGTATGAATGGATGAGTTAATACTGATGGACTCTTTACACAGCAGCCTCTACCATCAGTGTGTTAATGTGTATGAATGGATGAGTTAATACTGATGGACTCTTTACTCAGCAGCCTCTACCCATCAGTGTGTGAATGGATGAGTTAATACTGATGGACTCTTTACTCAGCAGCCTCTACCATCAGTGTGTGAATGGATGAGTTAATACTGATGGACTCTCAGCAGCCTCTACCATCAGTGTGTGAATGTGTGTGAATGGATGAGTTAATACTGATGGACTCTTTACTCAGCGGCCTCTACATCAGTGTATGAATGGATGAGTTAATATACTGATGGACTCTTTACTCAGCAGCCTCTACCATCAGTGTATGAATGTGGAGGTGTGACCTGCGGTGTTAAAGAGCTTTGAGGACTCAGAAGACTAGAAAATAAATATCCAAGCTTAAGTCCATTTAGCATTGGTTTTGTATTTAAATTGGTCACCAGCACTTTAATGGAAACAGGCTCTAAGGGTTACTTGATACGGACCCTAATTGTACCATGAACAGGTGCTAAATGTACATTTGTATGAGACAGTAAACTTTACCTCAGAACAAACACTTAGCACTTTACGGATCGTTGAAACCAAAGCTTAAAGAGATTTTGAAACGCACGCTCCAGGGTATCGAGAAAGAGACCTAAAAGTTGACCTGAAACTGATTTGCAGAAGGGTACCTGAAAACAGACTCTGAATGGCTCATTGGAAACACTCTGGAAACTTGGTACCTGAAAACAGACTCTGAATGGCTCATTGGAAACACTCTGGAAACTTGAGAAGGGTAGCTTGTAAACTATTCGGGTTATTGAAAATAGATGCTCTATAGTTTGATCTAAAACCGCTGTTAGAGAATCAGTCAAATATTTAACGGGTGCCTGAAAACAGACTCTGAATGTCTCATTAGAAACAGGATGGAAATGGACCCCATGAAGGGTAGCTTGAAAACGATTCAGGTACTTAAAAAAGACGCTCTAGGTTTCTGAGGTGATATGAGATGGCGATTACATTTTCTGTAAATCGATTGGTTACTTAACTTCTCCTTGAGCGTGAATCAGATTATCTTAAGCGTTTCAACATGAAAAACTGATGATGCAACATGATTTATGGACTCATCTTTTAGGTAAATCTAAAAAAAGTCTTCTTGAGGCAGCAGACGTTTGTTTTCCAAAAGGTTCTAAAACATGATCCATCTCATCCCTAAATGTCGGCTTTGTTTGTTTTAGAAAGCGACTAAATTATGGATTTGTAGTACGAGGCATCATTTCTCCCAAACACGGCTTCAAAGCATGTGGAGTGCCGTTGGTGAAGATTTGATTCTTTACATTTTGAATACCTGAACCTCTGAACTCAATCAGAAACATTTGATGTAAATCACTGCGATGCCACGATTCATCTGAGGATGTTCTGAGAAACAAAATCCACAGAAAACATTTTCTTGGATTAAAATCAAATGTGTGGGTGAGACTGAAAAACAAATCACATCAGAGAGAAGAGAAACTGAAACTGAAAGTGTAAACCAGGTTCTGCTGTTGTTGTTGTCTCCTCCGCTGTGCGCCTGTCAGACGACAGCTGAGGGGGGGAAACCCCGTTAACTCGTTGTCAGCGAGCGAGCTGTGTTTACTTGTTTGACCCGACGCCACGCGATAGGCCGACAGAGCCGCTCATTCTCTCCGCTTCACTGCACCGGCCAATCTGAAGCCGGGGCAGCAGCAGCTGTGAGGCGTGATTGGCCGGTGGGGAGCGTCGTTTGGCAGGCTGGCAGGCACGTGCATGTGTGGTGAACATGTGCTCTGCAGGGAAACACCACGCACACATCAGATGTGCTGATGGAGGCGGGGACTCAGCCGAGCTCAGCATGCAGGAAGAAACTGTAGTCACACAGATTACCAACATGCACCATCACTAACATCAGATTGAAAGGTTTGATATGAACGAAAACACAGATTACCTTTAAGAGAAGAGGCTTGTCTTTTAGAGAGTCAGCGGTCTCTCCTCTCTCGCTGTGTGACTCACCTTCAGAGGTGAGAGAGTAAGGCCTAGTCCACATGGAGGCGGGTAGTTTTTGAAACTCAGCTTTTCCTCCGTTTGAAAAAAGAATCAGAATCAGATTTATTGTCCAGGTATGCTTACACACGCAAGGAATTTAATTTCTGTGTCTGTTTAGCGTTCATCAGAGTGACAGCCTGGGGGAAGAAACGGTTGTTTTAGCGTACAGTGTTCTGTAACGGCTGCCAGAGGGGATGAGTTTGAACAGTTTGTGTCCGGAGTCTGCAGTGATGCTACCTGCCCGTTTCCTGTCTTGGATGGGGGGCAGGTCGACACCAGTGATATTTTTCTGCAGTCCTTATAGTCTGTTGCAGTCTGTGTCTGTCCAGTTTGGTTGCAGATCCAAACCAGACAGTGATGGAGGTGAATAATGTCGTCCACACGTCCAGTTAGCATCGTTACGTCTGCCATTGCTCTAATCTCATTTAAACTAAAGAGACAGCGTCGCACAATGACGTCACACGGAGGAGAGACCGGCGCCCAGCGTGGCGTTACAAGACCAACACTCTTGTTTCCCCGTCTACACAGAAACACCTTAAACTAAGTTTGTGAACATCTTCATCCTGGAAGAAGTTTTACTAAAGGAGAGTTTTCAGAGACCTGAAAAGCAGTTTGTGTACGAAACAGGAAAACCTACATTGTCAAAAATACCCGCCTACGTGTGGACGAGGTCTGAGTTTGGTTTTGGAGAAGCTCAGTACAAGTCTGTCTGTTAGTTTATGAAATTTGAAAGTGCTTACTTTTCCCGCCTTTATTTGTCCTTTGCCGATCACATGCTCGGCTGATATCGATACTGAAGTCATTATTCCCCTCATGACGACATGCTTTCCCGAGGTGCCTCAACTTTCCTCTCTCATGGTGGAGTCATGTTGGGTCTTTAAAAATAGTTTAACAAAGAGGGCGGGGCGTCTGTGGCTCAGTGGTAGAGCTGGTCGTCTCTCAACCGGAAGGCCGGGGGTTCAAATCCCAGCTCCTGCAGCGACATGTACGATGTGTCCTTCGTAAAGACACTTAACCCCAAGTTGCTCCTGCAAATAACTTCAATCTATTTGTACTTTCTATCCCCCGGTTACGGCCACAACCTTCCTGGAGACCCCTTCCTGGGTCTAAGTGAGGGACACGGCCCCTGCACACAAGATGAGGAGTTTTCTGTGATATTTATGATCTTGGTCTTGACTCTTTCTCGCCCTGCCTTGGTCATGGTCTCTGTCTCGGAGCACTCTGGTCTCGGATATGTCTTGGTCTTGACTAAAACACAACCGTGCACATTTGGCTGGTACAGTAACTTTTCTGTGAATTTGACCAACACTTTATTTCCCCTGCATGTTGTCACTGATATTCAGAAGTTTAAACCCTGTGTGTAGTTTCCTTTAGAAACATCAGAAGGTTCATCCTGCCTTTTAATATTTCTGTTCTGAAGAGGGGGTCCCAGGCAGGACTCAGGTGTTCTCGAGCACTGTCCACAGGAGATGTGAACACAACCCCGCTAAAAATAAGGAAGTGGACCGCTATATGACGTCAAATCACTTGACTCATCCTCCATTCGACATCTCCTGACTTCTTCAAATTTCAAGAAGACTCCTGCACACCCTCTGAATCGCACAATTTAGACGATATGCAGGAGTTTGCTTGCAACTTTTGGTAATTAAAAAGAAGAAACCACCAGATATATTGGGGACCTTGGACTACCTTTTGATTTTTACTATAATTGTATCATGTTTCAAAATCTCTATCTCTGTTAGAAATAGACCTCACAGTTGACCTTTGCCCCCCTTCTCTCTGATTGGCCGTTGGGGGGAGGAGTCAGAGTCCAGCTGCAGTGATCCAGATGTGATTGGTGTCCGTAGTTGATCTGAAGGATTAGGGGGCAGGGCTCTCGTAAATCTCACACTGGAGGTTACATGTGATGTAATGCAGCGCTCAGCTGTCTCTCATGCTCCGACACTTTGATCTTAATTAAGCCACATTGATCAGCTGACATCGACTGCCTTCACCACCGCACACTCAATAGAATGTGCCGGAAGTTATCAAGCGTGGAGCAGTGAGCTGATTACTTAACATTCAGATCAAATCATATCAGGAACACTTTTCAACTAAGAAGAGCCAGATCAGATCAGGGTCGAGCTCCAGATGTTGAAACCTTCAGAACGACACAGAACAGAACCGGACCACTTGGTGGAAACAGGACTTTTAATGTGTTACATTTGAACTGCAGTACCCGTTTTAAACACTAGTTGTTGTTGCTGCACTTAGAGTAAACTATTCCAACACTTACTCTGACCCTCTGACCCCCTGACCCCCTGACCCTCTGACCCTCTGACCCTCTGACCCCCTGACCCCCTGACCCCATGACCCTCTGATCCTCTGACCCTCTGACCCTCTGACCCTCTGATCCTCTGACCCTCTGACCCTCTGATCCTCTGACCCTCTGACCCTCTGATCCTCTGACCCTCTGATCCTCTGACCCTCTGACCCTCTGACCCTCTGACCCTCTGATCCTCTGACCCTCTGACCCTCTGATCCTCTGACCCTCTGACCCTCTGATCCTCTGACCCTCTGACCCTCTGACCCTCTGATCCTCTGACCCTCTGACCCTCTGATCCTCTGACCCTCTGACCCTCTGACCCTCTGATCCTCTGACCCTCTGACCCTCTGATCCTCTGACCCTCTGACCCTCTGATCCTCTGACCCTCTGATCCTCTGACCCTCTGACCCTCTGACCCTCTGACCCTCTGATCCTCTGACCCTCTGACCCTCTGACCCTCTGACCCTCTGATCCTCTGACCCTCTGACCCCCTGATCCTCTGACCCTCTGACCCTCTGATCCTCTGATCCTCTGACCCTCTGACCCTCTGACCCTCTGATCCTCTGACCCTCTGACCCTCTGACCCTCTGACCCCCTGATCCTCTGACCCTCTGACCCTCTGATCCTCTGACCCTCTGACCCTCTGATCCTCTGACCCCCTGACCCCCTGACCCTCTGATCCTCTGACCCCCTGACCCTCTGACCCTCTGACCCTCTGACCCTCTGACCCCCCTGTCTGTGAATCTCACATCGCTGCACAAAACGATCATTAAGTAACTCTGTTTACATCATATCAGCTAAGAAATGAAGAGTTTGATCCTCTTCCTCCTCCTCCTCTTCCTCCTCCTTCTCTACTTCCTCCTCTTCTTCCTCTTCTTCCTCCTCTTCCTCTTCCTACTCTTTCTCCTCCTCCTCCTCCACTTCTTCCTCCACTTCCTCCTCTTCCTCCACTTCCTCCACTTCCTCCTCCTCCTCCTCCACTTCCTCCTCCTCCTCCTCCACTTCCTCCTCCACTTCCTCCTCCTCCTCCTCCACTTCCTCCTCCCCTTCCTCCTCTTCCTCCTCTTCCTCTTCCTCCACTTCCTCCTCCTCCTCCTCCTCCACTTCCTCCCCCTCCTCCACTTCCTCCTCCTCTTCCTCCTCCTCCTCCTCTTCCTCCTCTTCCTCTTCCTCCACTTCCTCCTCCTCTTCCTCCTCCTCCACTTCCTCCTCCTCTTCCTTCTCTTCCTCTTCCTCCACTTCCTCCTCCTCCTCCTCTTCCTCCTCCTCCACTTCCTCCTCCCCTTCCTCCTCCTCCTCCTCTTCCTCCTCCTCCTCCACTTCCTCCTCCTCCTCCTCCTCCTCTTCCTCCTCCTCCTCTTCCTCCTCCTCCTCCTCCTCTTCCTCTTCCTCCACTTCCTCCTCCTCCTCCTCTTCCTCCTCCTCCACTTCCTCCTCCCCTTCCTCCTCCTCTTCCTCTTCCTCCTCCTCCTCCTCTTCCTCCTCCTCCACTTCCTCCTCCTCCTCTTCCTCCACTTCCCCCTCCTCCTCCTCTTCCTCCTCCTCTTCCTCCTCCTCCTCCACTTCCTTCTCCTCCTCCTCCTCCTCCTCTTCCTCCTCCTCTTCCTCCTCCTCTTCTTCCTCCTCCACTTCCTCCTCCTCCTCCTCTTCCTCTTCCTCCTCTTCCTCCTCCTCCTCCTCCACTTCCTCCTCCTCCTCCTCTTCCTCCTCCTCTTCCTCCTCCTCCTCTTTGTTTCACTGGAAACCTCCCCGCTGCCTCCTACGTCCACATTAACATGTGCTCCCCCCTCCTCCCCCCTCCTCCTCTCCCCCCTCCTCCTCTCTCCCCCCCCCTCCTCTCCCCCCCCAGTGAGTGGGCCAGGTGTCTCGGTCTTCTTGACGTGCGGCGGGGAGTTGATCCTGCGATGTGTTCCTCAGTGTCCTCTCTGCAGCTTCACACCTCTTTAAATCTTTTTAAACAATCAGCAGCTTGTTGGTCTGTGTACCTGCGGGCGCTGTCGTCAGGTGCCACGGTTTGATCCCGTGTGGGCTCACACGGTGCAGCGGTGCGACCTGTGAACAGACCGGTTCACGCACTTCCTGCTTTGTGTGTTCGCAGTTTGTTTCTCCCCCTCCGAGTGTCGTGACGGCTCGGCTCGCCTGCAGCCTCCTGATGCTTCTCCATCTGCCGCTCTGTTGGTCATGCAACATTTAGACGGAGCTGTTGTGTAGCAGACGCTGTGAACACTTAAAGTACCTGAAGACAATCCTACAATTCACTGAGCAGACGCTTTTATCCAAAGAGACGTACATCAGAGAGGAAGAACAACACAAGCAAGGATCTAGAAAAAAGGGAACAATGTGAGTAAGAGCAAACGATCAGCTTTGAGTCTGATTGGACACACAGGTGCTGACAGGAAGTGACCAGAGGCAAAGCACAACATTGAGGGCAGTTCTTGAGAGCTCTAATCAGTATAGAAACCATCTTATAAGTCGTCGTTATCAAACAAAAACCATCGTCATTACCATCATCATCATCAATAATATGGAGACCATCATCAATAAGTTAGTAGGTATTCATGAAAGAGCTGGGCCTTTAGCTTTTTCTTAAAGGTGCAGAGGGACTCTGCAGATCACATGGAGTTTGGAAGTTCATTCCACCACTGGGGGGCGACAGGAGAAGACCAGAGGAAACGCTTTTTGTTTATTTATCTGGATGATGAAGATATCCTGAGTGTGATTAAATGACTCTCTTACAGAAATATTCAGCGGACAGCTGTGATACAATGTTTGATACCACGGCCTTTCAAACGACACGTCTTGTTGATGGTTGATTTAAAAAGTACAGACACTACATGTGTTTCATAAGACAGGAGCGTGGGAGCTGTCATACCTCGTGCACAGGTTTGACCCTCAGTGACCCGACACACCTGCACAAAGTGAGGACTTTAAAGAAGGTCCCTGTGCTGTCGTCCGGTCGCAGATTCAGACCGACAGACCACAGGACAAAAGAGAAACTTCTCCCTGCTGTCGTCGACTTTTTAAACGACTCATTGCTTTTTGCTTTTTAAAGGTTTTTTTAATGATGGTAATGACGATGGTTTTTGTTTGATAACGACGACTTATAAGATGGTTTCTATACTGATTAGAGCTCTCAAGAACTGCCCTCAATGTTGTGCTTTGCCTCTGGTCACTTCCTGTCAGCACCTGTGTGTCCAATCAGACTCAAAGCTGATCGTTTGCTCTTACTCACATTGTTCCTTTTTTTCTAGATCCTTGCTTGTGTTGTTCTTACTCTCTGATGTACGTCTCTTTGGATAAAAGAGTCTGATAAGTGAATTGTAGAAAGGTGTTTTTTTTGGGGGGCTCAGGATAGGACAGCTGAAGAGAGTCAGGAAATGTTGGGAAAGGGCCGGGTCGGAATCAAACCAACGGCCGCTACAACGAGGACAACAGCGTCTGTGCGTGGGGTGCACATAACCCCTAGGCTCTCTGTCCCCTTAATCGTGTTTGTGTTTACCCCGTTGTTTCATCTGTTGTATTTATTGTCTCTATTTCAGAGATGCACTGATCAGGAAAATCTGCACCAATGCTGATGTTTGAAACAACAATTTCAATAACAATTGCCATTTCAGTCACTGGTGTTTGTTTCCTGAGTTCTTCTGGTGACTCCCACAGTGCCAACGTTTCCTCTCGTGTCTGACGATGAAAACGGGTCAGAGTTTGTTCTTCTGCCCGATACGACACCTCCTCTGTGAATCAGCAGTCAGGTGTTTAGATGTCAACATTAAAGTGATTTGGCACGACAGATCAAGAACACTACTACTGACAGCGGTTCATGCAGAGGTGCTACTTGTCAACAGGGAAGGCAGGCGACTGTGTGTCCCCCCCCCCGGGGGCTCAAACAAACTTTAAACCAAAGCAGAGGCCCAAAATGTTCCAAAATTTCCAACGACAGTAGGAGACCTCCCTAAGGGGGCCCCATCTGGGAGCACTCACTATCGTTGCTCTGCTGAGTGTTGCGTGCATGATTGCTGTGAAAACCAAAGTTCATCAGTGAAAGTCAACAAAGAAACAAGAAGAAGGATCGTCTACCGGAGAGAGAAAAGAAACGGCAAGAAAGAAGATTTACACCGAACTTCCAGCAGATACGTGTGCGTTGTGTTTTGGCTGCATTCAGTCCATACATCCATCCGTCCAGTCCCATCCCAGCTCCTCCCCCCTCATGTCTGACTCCATGTTTGAGATTTCAGGCTGCTATAGATGTTTTAGCACCTCTGTTGTTAGCACTGGATGATGAGGAGAGTCATACTGGGAGTGTTCCTCCCTCACTGAGTGTAATCTCCTCTTAATCTGTTGGCCTCTGCTCCTGAACCTAATCCGCCCAGTAGTTAAATCAGTAATTAAAGCAGGAGAGTCATGGTGGATACTTCACTGCACACACAGCTCGGGCTTCAAACCAGCTGGGATGAGCGACCGGATCGTCTGCAGGGAAGTTATCAACATAAAATTAAAGTCTCAAAAATGACCTGAACCGCCATGTTGACGGGAGAGTTCCTACTCTGAAGCAGGAGCTATGAAGGTTCCTCTAAATTCCTCGACGCTGAAGAACATCTGGCAAAGTGAGGAATGGGATGAAGTCGAGTGATGCACGCTGTCCCTCTGCAAACCAATAAATCAAACATGTAGGTACATCTAACACCTTGAAGCTGTGATGATTCACACATCGACACAAACAGTGTTTCAAGTGTGAGATGTAAGAAGAGAAAATCCTTTACATGCAGCGCTTGGGTTAATAAATACACAGAAACATTAACGCCGTCTAGTGTTTCCTAAAATACCTCCTGAACTCAGAGACTCTGACTGTGGGCTGATTCACACGACGCAGAGGAGAATGTCTGCACAGAGCGGACAAAAGAAGTGAGAGAGAGAAACACGACGAAGGAAAGTGGAGAGAAGAAAAAATGTCCGACACAGTTTCCCCCGAAACGACAGGAAACACAAACAGTCACAACCCCCCGAAACTCTCGCCCTTAAAAAGCCTGTTTAATCTCTTTCTAGAGACGGATAATTTATGGATGGATGGATCCTGTCAGGGCGGCAGAGCGAGTAGATGTGATCACGTATTGATTATTTGGACAAATCGACAAAATGACAGTTTGAGGGAGACCCCAATGAGGGACGAAGGTTTTCACTTTTATTCAGTATGTGTTCTTCTTCTGTCTCCGCTCCTTCGGTCCGGCGTCCTCTGCAGCAAGGCTTCTATTTCTGCAGGATGTCAGAGCATGGAGCATCGATGAACCACAGAGCAGATGAAGCGAGACAGGAAGTCAGACACTGAAACATCTGGTTTATGTGTGTGTTTTTAATGGTTTTATATAGAGCTGGGTTTTGTCCACAACCTCATGACTCGATTCGATATTGATCAATATGCTTCAATATCGATTCAGTATTACACATAGATGAGAGAAATACCCAGATAGCTCATCACAGAACCTTTTTAGATTTGTTAAATAATTGTGTTTGTATTTGGTTAAAACAAACCGACTCAAAATGTATTTTATCGTTGCATTATTCTTTAATAAACAAAGAATAAAACATGAATGTACAGGATGATCTAAAGTGAAAGATTGTGCCTGACCTGAATTCACAGCACCCACAGCGCCCCCTAGTGGAGAGGGGTGTCATTACAACGGGGGGAAAAAATCAAAGGCAGGATTTCCCTGAATCGATTTTAAATTGGGAAAATAATAATTGCAATGCATTGATGAATCGATTTTTTTAGCCAGCCCTAGTTTTATACCACGTACATTGTTATTATCTCGCGCTGTTACGATTGAATCTGTAAAATAACGGCTGGAAATCCTTCTTCTCGGCACGCACCGATGCGAACACTCAATGCACAGGGTGGAAGATCTGGGTTAGGCTCAAGTCCAGGTCATGTGACTCGAGTCCACACCTCTGTTTTCTACCCGCATGAGCAATGAGTCGAGATCAGGTGCCATCACACAACGAGTCTGTGCAACCCTTAGCACCACAACACAACATGTTCCTGTAACACGTGTACAACTTGACAACGTTCCTGCTTTTCATCTTGATTCATTTAAACAGAACGATGATGCTAACAAGCGTCTCCTGCAGCAGGTCGGCTGTTAGAGACTTAAAGCGCCCTGGTTTAGTGAACAGAGAGAATCTGAGGACGTGATGGTCTGTCACTTCGTCTCGTTATGTAACACTCGACTCACTCACCTGTCAACATGAACGCCTCTCCTCTGAACGAGACACAACAGATGAATAAAACTGTGACTCATCAGCCTCTCTTCATCTGACGTCTGAAGCGAGCTGAGGCTTTTATTTTGGTAGATTTTCTCTGGTTTGGATCCATTTTAATAAAGCTGTAACGTGGTTGGAGTGGCTGCTCGAAGTGTTGCACATCAGAGTAATGACGGTGAAGTTTTTTATTTTTAAAGGCTTTCTGTAAAAATCTCCTGCGCCTGTCAGTCTGCGTTCAGGGCAGCATCGTCCTGCGCCTGTCAGTCCGTGTTCAGGGCAGCAATCTCTTGCGCTATCAGTCCGTGTTCAGGGCAGCAATCTCCTGCGCCTGTCAGTCCGTGTTCAGGGCAGCAATCTCTTGCGCCTATCAGTCCGTGTTCAGGGCAGCAATCTCTTGCGCCTGTCAGTCCACGTTCAGGGCAGCAATCTCCACAGTCTGACCGTCTTCTCCTGTTTTGTGTTTTACAGAAGTACAGGCACCACGATGAGGACTCGTCCCCGCAGGAACAGAGCTCCCCCCAGCTGACGGAGGAGGCCGGGGGGGCGGAGCTTGTCCAGGTAGCAGAGAAGAACCTGTCCCAGATCGAGAATGTGCACGGATACGTCACCCACGCTCACATTTCACCCATGAAGGTAAGGGATGCCATCGCCTTCTCTTTCCTCTCTGTCGTCTTTTTGTTCATTAAAAACTTGACTGACAAGGACGTTAAAGCTGCTTCAGTCTGGATTCAGATTTAAGTGAATTACTACACACACACACACACACACACACACACACACACACACACACACACACACACACACACACACACACACACACACACACACACACACACACACACACACACACACACACACACACTCGTCTGTGTGTCCTTCATGTGGTTCACTAAACACTGAAGCTGCTCCGAGGCTCACACCTGTACCTGCTCGTCATACCTGTCCGCTGTCATTAAACCATCTCACACACACACACATACACACACACACACACACACACACACACACACACACACACACACACACACACACACACACACATTTACACACCGACTGCCGATGTTTTTTTTTGCATCACATATGCTGGAAACATAAACATGAGTGTTTATAACACAATATTGACATAATACTTTAAAACAGACAGATTGGCAGGTTTGTTGGAGCTTGAAAATGCACTCGCTTTGAATCTAAACATTTAAAAAAATATATTTTTTAACGTGGTTTTTAAAAGATTTTATCCCCTGGAGACATTAAAAAAAATAACGTCCTTGCCTGATGTGAGCGAAGATTAAGAGTAGTTTCCAGCCTGGCAGAAAAAGGAAAAAGCTGGAAAATAATACTCTAGCAGCTGTTTTGAGTTCATTAACCTGACTCGTAGAGGACCTGAGCTCTGATGTTTGTGTGGACTGATGTGCTCAGGCTGCACTCAGCTGGAGCTCTACCGCCACCGTGTGGTGTGGAGATGTAAGTGACGCCGCAGGAGAAGCTTCACAGAGTCTGTTGTTATTGTCAATATGATGATGCTCCTCTGAAAGTTCACAGCGTACAAGGTGGTTAAAATTACATTACACTCTTTAAGGGACAGTTCTAGTGGAAAAAAAACAGTGACAGGCACCATGCAGAGAAAATAATGTTTAAAAATGTGTCAGACCTCTAACAGCTGTTTTTTTATTAGAAACTTAAAGGAGAAGTATGTAACTCTGACACCTAGTGTTTGAAATGGGTACTGCAGTCCAAATTCTAAACATTGACCATGCTCACTCAGGTCACCATGTGGTGGACTCTGAAGCTTCAGTGTTTATCCAGCTCTGCATGGGTCTGTAAACCTTTCTGTGTTCTAACCTCTCTCCATTTTTCAAAAGCATCTCCAATATTGATCCTAGTTTGAGCACGTTTCTGCTCGTGGAGCTTATTAGAAACATGCAGAGGCTTTTTAGGTCGGGTACAATCACTTCTATCTGAACCACTTCTCTTGACCGCTTCCATCGCTGCAACACCTGTTGACCTGATAACTGCTCTCATATCTGACAAACCGAGGGGCCTCCAAAACGGCCGTGTGTGGGGGGGGGTGTTTTAAAACCGCCTACCTTCTCCAAACAAATCCAGAGCATTCAGGACACAAAAATGATTCAAACATTGTTGTGTATTTTGTGAGTGGGTCACACTATGATTGGTCTTAATGTACCTGTGCTGCTTCTTGTCTTATCTTCAGCGGACGTGTCAGACGTCTCAGGTCTTGTCCTCGTGTTGTGTGTCGGCTTCCTGCTTCTCCTCCTGAGGCTCATTTTCAGTCATGTGTCTGTGCGCCGTTTGGACATGCAAATGCGGTGTTGTGGACGTTTTAAAGTTTTTGTGACTGTTCAGCAGATTAGAAACTGACGCTGATGTTTGGGCGCCTGATTTTTAGGTCACACTTTCAAAATAAAAATACAGTACTTCTAAAGGGACAAAACACTTGAACAAGACTCTGTTGTTAGTCTAGAATCTACTTTGTATGGAAGCAGAAAAGGGCCACATGTGAAAAATTAATTAAAGTGAAAGGACACCATTTTGATTAAATGTCAGAATTCTAATCTGTAATTTAGACTATTACATTATTATTTTGTTAATTTAGGATTTTTTATTTTACTTTTGAATTCAACGTCACTTTTCTGATTCTCAAAAACTTCAATTCTGAATTTGCTGAATTTGGAATTTAATCTCTGATATTTTATTTATTTATTTTATTTTTAAATCTAATTTTAGATGTTTTTCTTTTCTTTTTTTGTTGTAAAAATTTAATTTTGGTTGACTTTAATTTTGAAGTCTGAATCGTGATTTAACCTTCGGTTTTTAAAACTTTTGTATACGATTATTATTATACGATTTGGTTTTGTCTGGTGTCAATTTTTAAACTTAATCTCTGATTTGGATTTTTCTGGAATTTGTTATGAATATTTTATTTTACTACATTTTTATTTATTTATTATATAAATACATATTTATATAATAAATAAATACACTTTTTTATGTTAAATAAAGTTTTTCACATTGGGCTTTAAATGGTTTATTTTGAAATCACAAATCAAAATTCTCCGATTTTGAATTTTTTCATCCATAAATATTTTTTCCCCACTTAGCTTTTATTATTTTCTGAGAAGTTAATTGTCAGATTAGTTACTTAACCTCTTGTCACGTCAAGTCTTTTTTTACATCTTGCTTTGACTCTGAAGTCAAATTTTAAACTTCTTCACAAAACTTTAGTCTTTTTGCAATATTTTAAAACATTTATGTCTCTAAAAAACACCGTCCAATCAGTGGATTAACTCTAGATGAATAAAAAGTTCTTAGAATATTTGTCTCTGGATCTGAAGTTTTTATCAGATTCAACTTTAAAACTCTGAGACCATCGCTACATTTTTCTCATGTGGTCCTTGCCGTCTGCCGTAGTTGTGTCTTTCCTCACCCTCTTTCTGATTCTTTGTCTCTCAGGATGAATTATCTCTCTCTGCTGCTTTGCCTTTGCTGTATTTTGACCTCTGCGAGCCTCCATCTTCCCTCCCTGTATTCTGTAGGTAGCATCTCTGGAGTGCATCTATGACGGACAGCACCTCCCGGAGCTCCCCTCCCCCACGTCCTCCACCCTCTACCCCCACGGAGAAGACAGCCCCCTCCCCTCCTGCTCCTCCAACCCCTACCCCCCAATCCAGGTAAACAAACCCTTCCCACCACCCTATCCTACCTGTTGTCATAGTAACCTCAAACTTCACTATCCCCTCACTTCTGCTGTTCACATCTCACAATATTTCCATCTTCATTTTGAGACTCTAACCCTCTAGTCCACCTTAAAAACACGCTGCTGGGGGTGCTGGTGCTGCTGGTGCTGTTGGTGCTGCTGTTTGTGGTGGTGCTGGTGGTTGTTTTATTTGATGTCGGGACTTTAAGGCTTCATCGGGGATCAAAGGACAACAAAGAAATACTTTGAGATTGTGCAGATGGATGTTAGCTCTTATGTGGTTAGCTGGGGTTAGCCTAGCATAAAGGAATAAAGAACAGGCTACTGTTGATGGACTCGGTCCAAAGTTTGAAAGCTTGTGTTTCTTTTCATCTCTATTTACAGATTCTACATAAAAATATAGAATCTGTACACGTAGGACCTGACTTTGGTATGTGAAGCGTTGTTTCCATTTGGAGTCAGTCATGTATCAGCAGTGTACGCAGGAAAAACTGTCTGTCTGGTAAATAGTATAAGGACTTGAGCTTTTATCGCGCTGTTTTAGTCTTCTGATGACTCGAAGCACCTTTACCCTGCAGGTCACACCTACACATTCACACACTGATGGTAGAAGTTGCTGTGTAAAGATACCATCAGAGGCAACTAATCCCATTCATACACTTACATACTGCACCGCTGCCGGCGAAGCAGCAGGTGCAGCTTGAGGCTAGGTGTCTTGCCCAGGGACACATCGGACAAGTTGCTGCAACAGCTGGGGATCTACCTTCCGGTTGAGAAACGACCAAAACTACCAACTGAGCCACAGCCGATCAAACATTCCTTTGAATGCAAAAGCAGAAACACAATCCGCCGTTATGAAATCCCGGCTCCTTGAATGTGATAAAGATTTATGTATCTCCATAAACAGATAACTGCATGAAAGTGCGAGGGATTTTATATCAATATATATCTTTTAAACGCTATAAAGAGTTGGGTGTCGTCTGCATAGCGATTCAAATCAACACCTTCCTGCAGGTCTAGGACCCTACGTTATACATAATAGTCAAAAACATTCTTGTGGCTGTAAAGTGAGTTTAGAGGTCAAGGTAGTGGTTTTTAGTTCTTTATTTAGGAATAATATGAAAAGATCCTGACGAGTTTGAAGTCTGTTAATCAATAGATGTCAGAGATGCATCTTTCAAAGGAGTGGTCTCAAGTTTTAAGGATTAACATTTATATAGCGATGCATAGCGATGAACATTATGCAAACATAAATGTCAAAAGGTATTGGGCCTGGGACAGAGCCTTGTGGCACTCCTTATGAGACGTTTGATGTTGGTAATGAGAAGTTTAATCGCTGATTTGCTTTCTTGAACGTGTTTAGATTTCCTGGCTTCCTTGAATGCATCAGAAATAATCAATTTGACCTCCGTTCCATTTCTCCCTCTTGAGGACAGACTTTTTACAAATATGCATCATGATGTTGTTAATTTAGCAAACTTAAGACCTGTGAAATTAGTTCCTCTTTTCGGGTTCATACCGCTGAAGTAATCCAGAGTGACGCCTCTGTGTAACTTACTATTCACAGTTAAACTGAGACCCACCACAAACAGATGAATGGGCGCTCCTTTGAGGGATGTAATGAACCAAGAAATGACAAATAGTCGCTTCTTAAGTTTCAGTAAACAATGAGGTATACAGAAAAAGGAAGTCTTGCTCACGACCATGGAGATACGGACAAGTCAGTCATCATTCCCAGAGGCATATGGTCAGATGATAGCCAATGGGTCCCCAGGTTGAAGTATTTATACATTGATCACATTAAAAGTCTGACTGGTTTAATTGGTAGTTGTCACATCCGACTTTTTGATCCCAGAACTGGACCGTCACACCTTCAGTTCACCTGTACCATCACCTGCTCTGCATGGCTGTGAGTATTCTGTTCACAGTGACACTGATTGGTGGAGAACTCTCCACATCCTACCCCCTCATTGTTTCCTCCCGTTTGATCTGCTACAGCCACACGTCCCCGTCCTCTGACGTCAGCCAGCACTTATCTCCAACACCTCTGCCGCGATAACGCAGTGAATGAATCGTCACATCCCACAAAGACACTGAAGGCTGGGAGGACGTACTGTACACTCCTTCTTTTTTTTTTTTAATCATTCCTTTCATTTCTTCATCTCTCTTCCTCGGCCTCTCGCTCTCCTCAGCAGCACCATGGCAACACAGGAGATGAATGCCGACAAAGAAAATCCTGACGGCAGGAAAATGGAGGAGGTGGTGGTGGAGGAGGAGGGGGTTGAACCTGTGGAGAAGGACAAGGGCAGATTTAGTGAGGCTTTCTGTAACAGGGTCTGATTGTAAAATGCAAAACAGCCGGCCTCCAATAAGATTTACAGCAGCTCTGGTGTATATTTATCACCAGGACAAAAGGACTCAGAGGCCATGAAATGACTTGTCACTAATGCTTCCTCTCCATCGTCTCATCTCTGCTACACTTCATTCCCAGCTGCAGCAAAGGATGCTGGGAACACAGGCCAGCTCTATTTATAGCTTTCAGTCAGTCCTGGAATTTCAGGGAAATCATGAAATTTCAGCGGTGCATTTCCAGGCAGAGGAAGTTTGTAACATCAGGAAAACTTATGAAGAGCAGAATGTCATCTTTTGAACAGTTTTCAGACTGATGAGACAACACTGAAATCATTTTCTCAAATGAGAAGTTCTGAGTCTGAGAATCATAAACTATGAGGCCAAGTATTTCCCTTTGGGTGAGAAAACCCTCATCTTATATCCTGTTATTTGTATTTGTATTTTTAAGAAGGTTTATACCCTCACAAATCTCACATTTCTGTATCTTATACACACAAAGACATCAAACTTCCTCAAAGCTTGACAGACAATTCTGTCTCAAGTTTGTTTCTGCTGTGAAAAGAACAGGACACGTTTTTAAATCAGATTTAATCCCCAAGTAAACACTTGTGCTTCTCTTTCTTGTTTTTTGAACTGCAATATAAGAAGATAGGGTTGTGTGTTAGGTTGTTCATGTTCAACACTTAGGTACTCTTTCATAAAAATAAAAAAAAATGATTATAATCGCTGTTAAGTACTGAAACTGAAAAACTGCGACAAATTGCAGGCTGTCATAATTGCACAAAAACATTGGCAATTTTCAATACTGAAACCTTTCCAAAGTTTTTGTGCAACTAAGAAAATGTGCAGAAGCTTGCTTGTTATTTGTGTCAGTTGAAAACTATAAATTGTCTGATATCTGTTGCATAGACCTTCTATTTATTCACTAGTGATAAGCTTTATGCACTGTTTATTGTTTATTTGGGACCGATGAATGCATCCTGATTGGTTTGAAGTGTGTGCATTACTTGTCAGATTTGGTTTTTTAAAGTAATGGTAAATGGACATGAGCTTGTATGGCGCTTTTCTAGTCTACTGACTCCTCAAAGCGCTTTAACACTGCAGGTCACACCTACACATTCACACCCTGATGGTAGAGGCTGCTGAGTAAAGAGTCCATCAGTATTAACTCATCCATTCATATGCCGCCGACAAAGCTGGGGGAGGAACTTGGGGTTAAGGGTCTTGCCCAAGGACACATCTGACATGTAGCTGCAAGAGCTGGGGAAGAGTTTGATGTCATCTGCAAAGAGATAAACATCAACGCCTTGCTGTAGGTTTAGGACCCTACAGTTTATCAATAGATGTCAGAAATTCAGTTTTTAAAGCAGTGTAGGTCTAGGATTAACATCTATATAGATTCAGGTGTCATCTGCATAGTGATGAACATCAACAGTAAAGGTGTTTAGGGTTTAACATCTATATAGATTCAGGTGTCATCTGCATAGTGATGAACATCAACAGTGTAGGTGTTTAGGATTAACATCTATATAGATTCAGATGTCATCTGCATAGCGATGAACACAAGCTTCTCACACGCTTGTCGCCACGTTACAAACATAAATGTCAAAAGGTATTGGCCCCAGGACAGAGCCTTGTGGCACACCAAATGAGAAGTTAATGTTCGGTAATGAGAAGCCGTAGCCTCAAGTCATTTTTGCTTTTGGCAATGCATAGTTGCCCTTCACTTTCCTGACCGCACTTTGTTTTTTCTTGGAGGACCTTATGAGATCACATTGTTATACCACTACTGAAAACAAAAAAAAATTAGAATATTAAAAAACTTCTGATACGCCAGATCTTTTTAAAGTAAAGGCTGTTGAGAGAGAGAGAACACTGACTGAACTGTTAAAGTACATTGGCAACACATGTGTGCAGAAGTTTCCCTGCATCTTTTGGTAATTAAAAACAAGAAGTTACAAATACTGGGTGCCTAGGACTTCAATTTTTTGTTTCTCTGGTGTCCAAAGAGGTATCAACATTCTCGTTTTGTGACAACCCTTAGTTGTCCGTCTCTCTGAATCCATAAGAATACAGACAGATTTTTCACCTTGAGCCGATTTAGACGGAGTAACAGAGCTGTCTTTACAAACAGTAAGGGTCTAGATGAACTCCCTCACTATATTGAACCAGCTGTCAGTCGATCCCCGACATCCCCTCTCACCCTACTGTCCGTCACCGAGTGATAAGTCAGCATTTTTCAGGTGTGAGATTTCCCCCGCTGACTCATGTTTGGAGAGGGACTCAAAATCTGAGGACTGAAGTAGGACAGAGGTCAGCCGGAATAAACCCGGCGGACTGAGAACCCAGGAGGAGGAGGAGGAGGAGGAGGAGGAGGAGGAGGAAGGATCTGCGTGAGATTTCCAGACTGCAGAGAGGAGAGAGATCAGAGGACTAATTTCTTCCTTGCCTGCGCTCTCTTTAAACACACACACACACTCTGTCAGACACACACACAGCCGCCTCTCGTCCTCTCGTCAGCCCTGCAGTCTGTTGTTTCTGTCTGCCTCACACAGACTGAGGCTGGTCGACCCGCTGCGCGCTCTCCGCCTGCTAAGTGATGCTCTCTCACCCTGGCAGGTTAACCCCCCCCCCCCCCCCCTCCCGGAGGATCCTCTCTCTCTCCTTTTTTTTTTTTTTTACTAGTGAAGTTTAGCGTCTGACGGCCAACCGGCTATCTGAGAATACTGAGGAGGACAACCTCGGAGCGTCTCACCTCCTCTGCAGCCTCCCTGTTTGTGTCTGCGAGGAGGAGGAGGAGGAGGCGGCGGAGGGGGGGACACGAGGTGGAGTGAAGCCCCCCTCCCATCGTCTGCTCTGCACTCCAGCCAGCACCACCTCCGCCGCCGCGCAGCCTGCAGCAGGCTCGAGAGGAGAGGAGGCGCAGAGGAGGGGACGCACCACCTCCACCTTCACAGCAGCAGCAGCAGCAACAAGCGGCATGCTGAACTCCGTGTGGTACGCCAAAAAGATGGGCCGCCGTATCATGGGCACCCTAAGGAGAACCAAGCGGCTCCACCGGCGCCTCCTGGTAGGTCATACCTCCCCTCCTCCTCTCCCCCCCCAGCCATGAGAATATACATCCTAAAGGTGAGGAGGCACCGTGTGTAAACATACGATGATCGTGCAGCCCGCCGTGTGAGCGTGTGTGTTTGTGTATATGTGGATGTGCCGCTGCTGGACGAGGCAGATGTGGAAAAGTTGCAACAGGAGAGCTGCTGCTGCTGCTGCGTCATGTGCTGGATCAGGAACCGTGCAGAAACCTTCACATCTGGTCTCGACTCCTCGGCGCAGATCTAAAAAACGCCCTCAGCCTGTTTTTACAGCGATTTAATGTTTCCATCAGATAAACAGAGACACGTCGTAAACATGAGCACAGCTGTGATTGGTCGACAAGGCTGCAGCGGCTGAGAGCAGGTCGTTACTCTAAACATAAGATGGGTTTGTGCGTCGTTAAATGTTTCAGACACACACACACACACACACACACACACACACACACACACACACACACACACACACACACACACACACACACACACACACACAGGTTTACCTGCATAAGCAGCAGCATCATGTTCTGGGCAGATGTGAGGAACCCCTGCAGTAGCACATGCCTTCCCTGGCGTTGCCTAGCAACCTCCAGGCTCCTGACACGCAGCACTACCCCACTGCCTCACACACACACACACTAACACACATGCATTCCTCTGTAATTCTTCTTTAAAAAGAGAATCAGACACTTTGAAACAGATGAGGGAGTCGTCCTCTTTCTGATAATTAACGTCTTCTTCCTAACCTGCTTCTGATGGTTATAATTAGACTTAAAACTAACTCGTTACTCGATGTGAGGCTTCAGCTGTTCTGGGAAAACACATTTTTATTCTCTCTTTTTTAGTACCAAACTCCACTTTGGTGTTTACCTGTTGAGCTTCATCACCTGCTTTAGTGTTTCCTCTCTCGTCTTCGAATCCTTCAAGGCCGCTTTACTCCTTAGTGTCTACACGTTCCTGCTTTTTGTTGCCTTTTGGATCGTTAATGTTTTGAAAACTTTATACATCAGGGTCATCGAGATATCTGAAGGTTTAAATGTCTGTGGTGAGTTTAGGTTCAGTTATAAAAGTGGGATATTTGAGTGTCTGTGGTGAGTTCAGTGTCTGAAGTTATAGTTGGATATTTTTGTTTGTCTGTGGTGAGTTTAGTGTCTCTAATATAAGTTGGATATCTGAGAATCTGTGGTGAGTTTAGTGTCTGTAATATAAGTGGGATATCTGAGTATCTGTGTTGAGTTAGGGGTCTGTAATATAAGTTGGATATCTGAGAATCTGTGGTGAGTTTAGTGTCTGTAATATAAGTGGGATATCTGAGTATCTGTGTTGAGTTTGGGGTCTGTAATATAAGTTGGATATTTGAGTGTCTGTGGTGAGTTTAGTGTCTGTAATATAAGTTTGATATCTGAGAATCTGTGGTGAGTTTAGTGTCTGTAATATAAGTTTGATATCTGAGTATCTGTGGTGAGTTTAGTGTCTCTAATATAAGTTGGATATTTGAGTGTCTGTGGTGAGTTCAGTGTATGTAATATAAGCAGGATATTTGAGTGTCTGAGTAATAGTTTGATATACCCGTACTTCCTGTGGTGACAGTCGCTGTTTGTTTGACAGTTTGTTTGTTTCAGACCTCTTTGTTGCAACCGTGTGATCTTTAATCCTGCAGACACAAAGTTAGTTTGTGTTTGAGGTAAATGACAGACCGGATCAAAAACAAAACACAGACTGGTTCTGGGTTTGAATCCCTCCACAGGTGAGAGAAAATGTTTCTGCATACATTTGAACAAAATGAGGGGGAATAACTGCGCCCCTGTTTTACTCCTGACCTTGTTGGTGTAGCTGGATTTATTTCCATCCTGTGGATCTGTTGACAGTGATGTGAGCTGTGTTTCCCTGTATGGCCTGTAGGGGGAGCTGCAGACGTACAGCAGGCTCCTGAGTGTCTCAGAGTGGAGGATGTGGAGCAGTGACAGACGCTGGGGATGTTTATCCACTGTGACATGTTCACTGCAGTTCGTCGTATCGATTTAACGTCTGAACGCTGCGTTTGTGTTCCTGTTGTCATGAATCATGTGCCGAAGACTCCTGCACACTTAAACGCAGCACACTCGGGTCGATTCTGATTGGCTGCACACAAAAAAACAATAACATCTGTAATTGTTCAGGTGAAACATAATCAAACTCGGGCTATAAAAAAAGATCAGATCAATTCATTTTAAAGTCTTCTATTGTGAGTATGGATTGAGATGAGGCGTTCAGGGACAGTCCAGGCCGTCGTGCATCCAGAGGAAATGTTGATGGGTCGTGGTATCAGGCGGTGGCGAGGGGAAAGATCTGGAAACACTTCTCTTAGATTTGAAATCCTACTTTTGGAATCAATCCAGCTGCACGGCGCCTTGTTATCACGCCAACCCTCGTATGTGGGTTCTTACAGGTCGCGTTTTTATGTTGCATAATCCATCCTTTTCATAATTAACTCAACATAAAGGCTGGAAACTACAAACTCCACACAGCAACATCTGTCCCTACAGAAACACAGAAACATCTGTCCCAACAGAAACATCTGTCCCACAGAAACTGTTTGTTTGGATTCAGTGTTCTTGTTTTTGAGCGACAGTCTACATGCTGCACATACCTTAGCAACCGTTTGATGCCAGACTGTTGCTAAGGGACTTTTGTATCGTATGCCTTGTAAGTAGGGATGGGTAGGAGAACTCAGGTACTTGTTCATGACACCATTACCCGGGCACATGTTGTTACAAGCTCCTTTGCTAGCGTTTCATGTGTACCCGAGCTTTCTGGGTTTACCTCTGTGCAGGGTCTGTCCACACCGTTAAATATTTAATTCTCTACTCTGTGAATTTCAGTTTCTCCTGACAAACAATATGACATCTAGTGCTTTTATTTTGAAGATTGACAAACTGAAGTGTGGTGCTTTTATTTTGAAGGTTGACAAAGTGATGTTTGGTGCTTTTATTTTGAAGGTGGACAAACTGAAGTGTGGTGCTTTTATTTTGAAGATTGACAAACTGATGTTTGGTGCTTTTATTTTGAAGGTAGACAAACTGAAGTGTGGTGCTTTTATTTTGAAGGTGGGCAAACTGAATCGTGGTGCTTTTATTTTGAAGGTGGACAAACTGAAGTGTGTTGCTTTTATTTTGACAAGCTGTTGACTCAGATCTCAACACTCAGAGACTCGTAAATAAATGAGTCTCTGAGAGTTGACACAGGTCAAAGGTCAACATTCCAACTTTGTCTCCCCCTCTGTACAACAAGCTAACGAGCTCTGCTGAGTGAGAAAAGCGAGGGTCAGTGCTGTGTAGAGCGCCCTCCTTCCTCGTTCTTAGCTATACGAGACAGACCTTTAGTTAACGTCTGGAGCAAATCAAATTTGAAGCAGAGACGAGCTGTAAAAACTGCTCGTGCCAGTGTTTAATTAAGACTGGCGTTTATTTGGGATTAGGGATTAACCTTCAATTTGAATGTTTACGGTGTCGTACGTCAGTCAGCTTTTTATCTCCAGCAGAAGCTTAAAGAGAAAAGAGAGCTGCAGCCGTTAACCAGGAGTCCCCGTCTCATCCCCCCCTCGACGCTGACATGCACATCGCTGTGTCTGAATCCGGGGGCGACATCGATTATTCATGCAGAGAGTGGAGCCGCCCCCCTCCCCCCCCTCGTGCTGACATGTGCCACGCTCGCTGAAGCCGATAAATTGGCAGGAGAATGGGAGAAGACAAGAGGGAGGGTGTCACAGAGAAAGAGCAACCAAGCGGTGGGGGGTGGGGGGGGTGGGAGACCGGGAGAGAACAGAGGGAGTGTGACTGTGCGGCGCCGGCGGAGCCTGAGTAACAGGATTGAGTTTGGAAATGTAGCGGACGCCTCGCAGAGACTGAACGAGCCGCTCCACATCTGAGGAATCCATCCATATTTAATCTCTTCCTCCGACGATCATCGGGAAGATGACCACACATTACCCCTGGCAGGAGTTCAA
>NC_089198.1:2780867-2798367 GCF_963930695.1 Labrus bergylta | reverse complement strand
AATAAGCTCCACGAGCAGAAACGTGCTCAAACTAGGATCAATATTGGAGATGCTTTTGAAAAATGGAGAGAGGTTAGAACACAGAAAGGTTTACAGACCCATGCAGAGCTGGATAAACACTGAAGCTTCAGAGTCCACCACATGGTGACCTGAGTGAGCATCCACTCTAGAGAGGAGGGGGGGAGACAGCTCTCTATGATGTTTAGAATTTAGACTGCAGTACTCATTTTAAACAGTCGAGTTCTCCTGAGTATGTCCTGCTGCTTTCTCACATCAGTTCTCTCAGACTTTCAGCAGAACAAACTATAGGCTGCTGTCAGGAGAAATCGTTCCTCCTGAGGAGTTTTGTACACGTGTAAAAATCTCTAGCAGTGTGTACGGCGTCCATATCTCTTGGTTACAGGCGTTCTTCTTTGTTGTCTCTGTTGTTTTATGAAAGAGTCCTGACAGGTAATAAACTCCTAAATGTTGTGTCTTGTTTGTGCAGGTGAACGGGACGGAGGCTGACTATGAGTACGAGGAGATCACGTTGGAGAGGGTAAGAGGACAAGCAGCCGTCATGTTTTTATTTTTTTTATTTCACTTTGAATCACCGCCATGTCGTCAGCATAGCGCCCGATCATAACTCAGAGGGTCACTCTGCCCACACTGCTGGCAGCACGTCGTGTAGCTTTGACACACTGCTTTTTTTTATGTGTGACTTTTAAACTTCAGAGGACACACTCATGTCTTCTTATTTTGAAAAATTTCCAAATGTGTGAGAAACCTGAGAGACGAGGACAAAGTGGGCGTCGTCGCTCATGTGTTTGAGCTGTTTCAGAAAACTAAAAACATCTCCAGAAGTGTGACAATTAAAACCTCTGCTATTCCATTTCCTCTGAAGTACAGCTGTGTTCTAACCCCGGACTAGCTCTTCTTCTTCATCATCTTCCTGTTGTTTTTCTTTTCTTGTCCTAATTCCGCCGTGCTTCTTCAAGTGAAAATAAAAGTCAGTGCAGCATGAATAAAAAGCGTCTCTGCCAGCTGAGTCCTGCAGAAACGCAGCCTGTCTGTCTGAAGGCTTTCAGGCCTCAGGCTGCAGAGTTTGTTTCTTCTTTATATGTAAACTAATAAACTTTGAAAGGCTGTGTAGGTGTGAGATGATTCCTCCCGTTGGCCCAATTATGGATGAATCCGCCGCTGCTGAAAATAGTACCACAGAATCAGAAAGGCACATTTCTCTCCTCAGGGTTTGATTTAAACGTCAGCGAGCGGGCTAACATGTCAGCATCTTTAGGAGGAACCAATGAGCTGAGAGCTAAAGACAAGAATTCAGACACTATTAATAGACAAACATTTTGTCGGTTTAAGTCTGCACAGAAATGTGTTGACAATGAATGAAAACATAAATAGGTCATGCTCAACAAGCCGAAAACGCTGAGATAATATGTGTCTCTAGTCCATTTGGGCAGAGGAATCTCAGAGAGTCTCCTGAAAAGTAGATGGTTAATGACTCACCTGTTTCCTTTTCTCTCTCCTGTTTCTTGTTTGTTTTCATTTCCTGGTTTCAGGGGAACTCGGGGCTGGGCTTCAGCATCGCCGGCGGGACGGACAACCCCCACATTGGTGAAGACCCCAGCATCTTCATCACCAAAGTCATACCTGGAGGAGCGGCTGCACAGGACGGGCGGCTCAGGTGAGACACATCTGCTGCAGACGTTACAGCCTGTTTACCTGCTGCAGACGTTACAGTCTGTTTACCTGCTGCAGACGTTACAGTCTGTTTACCTGCTGCAGACGTTACAGCCTGTTTACCTGCAGACGTTACAGTCTGCTTACCTGCTGCAGATGTTACAGTCTGTTTACCCGCTGCAGATGTTACAGTCTGTTTACCTGCAGACGTTACAGCCTGTTTACCTGCTGCAGACGTTACAGTCTGTTTACCTGCTGCAGACGTTACAGACTGTTTACCTGCTGCAGACGTTACAGTCTGTTTACCTGCAGACGTTACAGTCTGTTTACCTGCTGCAGACGTTACAGTCTGTTTACCTGCTGCAGACCCTACACTCTGTTTACCCGCTGCAGACGTTACAGCCTGTTTACCTGCAGACGTTACAGTCTGTTTACCTGCGGACGTTACAGCCTGTTTACCTGCGGATGTTACAGTCTGTTTACCTGCGAACGTTACAGTCTGTTTACCTGCTGCAGACGTTACAGTCTGTTTACCTGCAGACGTTACAGTCTGTTTACCTGCAGACGTTACAGTCTGTTTACCTGCTGCAGACGTTACAGCCTGTTTACCTGCAGACGTTACAGCCTGTTTACCTGCGGACGTTACAGCCTGTTTACCTGCAGACGTTACAGTCTGTTTACCTGCGGACGTTACAGCCTGTTTACCTGCAGACGTTACAGTCTGTTTACCTGCAGACGTTACAGTCTGTTTACCTGCTGCAGACGTTACAGCCTGTTTACCTGCAGACGTTACAGCCTGTTTACCTGCGGACGTTACAGCCTGTTTACCTGCAGACGTTACAGTCTGTTTACCTGCGGACGTTACAGCCTGTTTACCTGCGGACGTTACAGTCTGTTTACCCGCTGCAGACGTTACAGTCTGTTTACCTGCTGCAGACGTTACAGCCTGTTTACCTGCAGACGTTACAGTCTGTTTACCCGCTGCAGACGTTATAGTCTGTTTACCTGCTGCAGACCCTACACTCTGTTTACCTGCAGACGTTACAGTCTGTTTACCTGCAGACGTTACAGTCTGTTTACCTGCTGCAGACGTTACAGTCTGTTTACCCGCTGCAGACGTTACAGTCTGTTTACCTGCTGCAGACGTTACAGTCTGTTTACCTGCTGCAGACGTTACAGCTTGTTTACCCGCTGCAGACGTTACAGTCTGTTTACCTGCAGACGTTACAGTCTGTTTACCTGCTGCAGACGTTACAGTCTGTTTACCCGCTGCAGACGTTACAGTCTGTTTACCTGCAGACGTTACAGTCTGTTTACCTGCTGCAGACGTTACAGTCTGTTTACCTGCAGACGTTACAGTCTGTTTACCTGCTGCAGATGTTACAGTCTGTTTACCTGCTGCAGACGTTACAGTCTGTTTACCTGCTGCAGACGTTACAGTCTGTTTACCTGCAGACGTTACACTCTGTTTACCTGCAGACGTTACAGTCTGTTTACCTGCTGCAGACGTTATAGTCTGTTTACCTGCTGCAGACCCTACACTCTGTTTACCTGCAGACGTTACAGTCTGTTTACCTGCAGACGTTACTGTCTGTTTACCTGCTGCAGACGTTACAGTCTGTTTACCCGCTGCAGACGTTACAGTCTGTTTACCTGCAGACGTTACAGTCTGTTTACCTGCTGCAGATGTTACAGTCTGTTTACCTGCTGCAGACGTTACAGTCTGTTTACCTGCTGCAGACGTTACAGTCTGTTTACCTGCTGCAGACGTTACAGTCTGTTTACCTGCTGCAGACGTTACAGTCTGTTTACCTGCTGCAGACCTTACAGTCTGTTTACCCGCTGCAGACGTTACAGTCTGTTTACCTGCAGACGTTACAGTCTGTTTACCTGCTGCAGACGTTACAGTCTGTTTACCTGCAGACGTTACAGTCTGTTTACCTGCTGCAGATGTTACAGTCTGTTTACCTGCTGCAGATGTTACAGTCTGTTTACCTGCTGCAGACGTTACAGTCTGTTTACCTGCTGCAGACGTTACAGTCTGTTTACCTGCAGACTTTACACTCTGTTTACCTGCAGACGTTACAGTCTGTTTACCTGCTGCAGACGTTACAGTCTGTTTACCTGCAGACGTTACAGTCTGTTTACCTGCAGACGTTACAGTCTGTTTACCTGCTGCAGACGTTACAGTCTGTTTACCTGCTGCAGACGTTACAGTCTGTTTACCTGCAGACGTTACAGTCTGTTTACCTGCTGCAGATGTTACAGTCTGTTTACCTGCTGCAGACGTTACAGTCTGTTTACCTGCAGACGTTACAGTCTGTTTACCTGCAGACGTTACAGTCTGTTTACCTGCTGCAGACGTTACAGTCTGTTTACCTGCAGACGTTACAGTCTGTTTACCTGCTGCAGACGTTACAGTCTGTTTACCTGCTGCAGACGTTACAGTCTGTTTACCTGCAGACGTTACAGTCTGTTTACCTGCAGACGTTACAGTCTGTTTACCTGCTGCAGATGTTACAGTCTGTTTACCTGCTGCAGACGTTACAGTCTGAAAGTTTCAGAAAGTTTTGGATTCCATTGGTCTTTTAGGGAGATTAAATGTCCGTTACCCAGAACCCCCGCCCCCCCGCAGCGTCCTGCAGCTTTCACCGCTTCATTCATATTTCAGCAGCCAGCAGAGTCTGACTCACCTGATCCAGGTGATGATGAGGTCTCAGGTTGAACCCTGTTTGTTGGCCTGTCAGTCATCAGTGAGACATCATGAGTCTGACTGAAAGCTCGACTCACACACTTCCATGAGTCACTTCTTTCTTCTTTCTCCTTTTACGCGGCCGCTTCTAAAACAATAAACTGCTATCTGTGGACACATGGCCCTTAAATAATAAAATAAACCTTCTGATAGATCATACAGTACCTAAAGATTACAGGATGTTTGAGGTGATTTCCTCTCTATGTTTCAGGGTGAACGATGTGATCCTGAGAGTGAACGAGGCCGACGTCCGGGATGTGACCCACAGCCGAGCCGTGGAGGCTCTGAAGGAGGCGGGCTCTCTGGTCCGGCTCTACGTACGCAGGAGGAAACCGGTCTCGGAGAAAGTGATGGAGATCAAACTGGTGAAAGGACCCAAAGGTGACACTTCAAAGCGTTAAACTAGGAGGTTCCTTTCAGGTCCTGATGATGCTTTTGTTTTGGCGCCCTTGTTTTGACGTGGGTTCCTCCTGGTCCGGGTGTGTTGCAGGTCTTGGCTTCAGTATAGCAGGCGGAGTGGGGAACCAGCACATCCCGGGCGACAACAGCATCTACGTCACCAAGGTCATCGAAGGAGGAGCCGCACATAAAGACGGGAGGCTGCAGATCGGAGACAAACTGCTGGCTGTAAGCGCTCCGACCAATTTTTAACATACAGGGTGGATATATCTCAAATCCAAGAGGAAGATGATTTTATAACCAGCTGTTCCATCACTCGCTACAAAGACACCACACAAGTGTTCTTGTTCGATCTTTGATGTTTGTTAACACGTTATCTTTTTGACACACGAGAAAGAAAAAACAATCTGCAGCCTGGTTCAGACTTCAGATGATTTGAGGTCCGATTCCTCCTTCCCGACTCCCAAACTTCCAAACTCCATGTGATCTGCAGAGTCCCTCTGCACCTTTAAGAAAAAGCTAAAGAGCCAGCTCTTTCATGAATACCTACTAACTTAATGATGATGGTCTCCATATTATTGATGATGATGATGGTGATGACGATGGTTTTTGTTCGATAACGATGACTTATAAGATGGTTTCTATACTGATTAGAGCTCTCAAGAACTGCCCTCAATGTTGTGCTTTGCCTCTGGTCACTTCCTGTCAGCACCTGTGTGTCCAATCAGACTCAAAGCTGATCGTTTGCTCTTACTCACATTGTTCCCTTTTTTCTAGATCCTTGCTTGTGTTGTTCTTACTCTCTGATGTACGTCGCTTTGGATAAAAGAGTCTGCTAAGTGAATTGTAGAATTGTAATAGAATTGTAGACTCGAGGCTGCCTAGAACAGTTTGTAGTGCGAGTCGTCTAAAGTCTGAGTACAGTTCTCAGTCCTCCAGGTAAAGTCGAAACTTGATCAAAATACAACTGGACTCAGTTGAAGATCTTGAACCAGGTCCAGATGTATTTTGGATCAAGCTTTGAAATTTGAGTCGTTTAAAGATCCGATCTTAACGACCTCGTCCCGATTTATGTCAAACATGTTTGACGATTACGTCATAAAAAAGGGTCTGGAGGAAGTCGTGCGTGACTACAATCACCACGAGTGATAAGGGAGGATGGTAGTTATGGCGACCAGCGGCAAGACGCAACCCTTACAGGTGTGAGCTGGACACCTGAGATTCAGTTAAAATCTGACCTGAGGAACAGACGTTTCTCCACCTAAACTAATTTTCAATGTTTTCCCTCTCCACTCAAAAGCATTCAAATCAGAAATTTAACCCCCAGCTCCGTTGTTTACATGAGGTCACATGAGGTGCTGCGTTCCTCCGCTGGGCACGATCATCTCAATAACCTCCTGTAGTCTGTGATCTGTAGATCTGTATCATGATTTTCACATCATGTAGTGTGAGAGATTTGAGATTATAGAGAAGAAGCTCTGCTAAGATTCTCCGGATGTGCTCGATGGATTTTTTAAACACTTGGAGTCTGAGCAGCGACTCCTCTGTTCTGAGTTTTAAAGTGACTTTGAAGAGAGTGATGCAACAGCTGATCCTGCTTTTATCAAACAGTGTTTTACCTTTAAAAACAATGTGTGACTGTGTGTTGAACTTCTCTGAGGTTAAAGAGCACGTTGCCGTGTGTAGCAGCGTGTGTGTGTGTGACTCCTCCCCTCTCTGTTTCCAGGTGAACAGTGCTTGCCTGGAGGAGGTGAGCCACGAACACGCCGTCACTGCCTTGAAAAACACTCCTGACGTGGTCTACTTGAAAGTGGCTAAACCCAACAGTGTCTTCATGAACGACAGCTTCGCCCCGCCCGACCTCACCAACTGTGAGTCCAGATGTTTACCTTTCTGTTCAAACTAAAAAAATCTTTCTTCAGGGCTTTCTGCAGATCTTTTTTTTAAATTGTCCCGGGTCACGTTTACACGAGAACGCTCCACTGGAAACCAAATTATTTGTCAAAAAAAAAAAATCTAAGGTTTTAATAGAACGCAAACAGATCCTCAAAACGACTGAAATAGATGTTGGACAGATGCCAGACCAGTGCTGGGACTTACAACATGTACACATACTCTCTGAACCTGACCACCTCCCCCCAAAAGTTGGATGTTATCTAATCGGGCCCAAAATCTTGCCTTAAGCTGTCTGGTGTGTAACCAGCCTTAGAAACAACTGAACTTGAGTTGTTGTCTTCCTGCTGTAAGCTGCACCTCGCTCTGGTGATGGCCTTAACAGACCTGGTTAAAGGTCAGTGACTGAATTAGCTGAGGTGACACCTGGCACCTAGCAGACAGCTAGCAGCTCCCACCTGTCACTCAAAGAGGCCACACCCCATAATTATATATCCCTGTTAAGTCTTAATATAATATAAACAGGTGAGTTGTTTTAACATTCAGTCCGTACAGTTGAAGAGAGAAATGAGCTCCAGAGATCCAAACTGTTTTTATACCAGGATGTAAACATGTTTATTTTAACATGGGGCTCTATGGAGACTGACTCACTGCAGGAGACAGACTCTAGTGGACACTGGAGGAACTGCAGTTTTTGACACTTATACCTCAGCTTGTTTTGTTTTTTTATCTCTGGAGGTTAGAACACAGTTTACTGACCAGCCAATCAGAAACCATTGTCGTTCACGTTTGCAGAGTCAGACTGGGAGCTCTGGTGTCTGCAGGAATCGTGCGTGAAGATCGGTGGACAGCGGGTTTCAATGTTTATATAATTTTTGGTCTGCGGTCGGCTGTAAATTAATAATTTTTTTGCAGGTTATGATTAAAACATCACTCTTGTAGAAATAATTCAGCAGCTTTAATATTTGAGTGAGAACGAGAATGATGGAGTTTTTATGTATCATTATACTTCAAGTCCTAATAGCTCGTTAAAAGTTATTTTAGAGAGTTGAGAAGTGGGGCAGAAAGAGAACTCAATGTTCGGTGAGTGGTTGTCCTTGTTTTAATCACGTTTTTGAACGTCTGGAGTCACTGTGAGCAGTTTGAGTGTCTCTGTCAGCCGCTGTGAAGCTTCACTGGAGATTCTAAACACTCTGACCATAAAGTGTAAAACACACAGATACACACAGATTTAAAGAGAAGCAGCCTGATGTTTGTGTGAAGACGGCCGTCGGATATTTTCATCCAGAATAAAAAAATGAAAATGTTCCTTTCACCCTTTAACTACTATTAACCAAGCTGCAACCTCCAGTGTTGAACAATGAAGCCGATGCTGAAGTGTAAAAATCCTGGAGTGTCCACTAGAGGCTGGCTGCAGAAGCACAGGAAGTCACATACACACCTATTCTAAAAAGCCTGTTTTTACAGCAGAGATGAACATGTTTACAGCCTGGTTCAAAAAACCAAATAGGTGTGATTAGCTCATGTCTGGATGGACACACACTGTACGGGGGGTGAATGTTTTGATGACTCATCAGTTTTGATTTGATGAAGGATAAGAGTTATTCACAATAAGGCGTGTAGCTGACCTGATTGACAGGTGGGCGCGGTGTAACGGTTTGTCAGGAGGTTTAAAACCCGCCTCAGCTCCAGCTCTCAGCCTGTCGTTAGGTTGACTGAAAGTTAGACTGAGACAGCATTTCCAGCATGGAGACCGCCATCGATGGGACTCCAGCACCCCCTGCAGGAACAGACGGGGGACGCCGCTCAGGCTTTTGTCCTCTAATATCCACAAATACGTTCATTTCAATAAGTCAAAACGAGAAAGTTTCCAATATTTGGTGTCTTGGACTTCTATTTTTGTTGCCGTGGTGACAGGTGTCGATATCGTTTTAGTTTTTATTAGAATGGTTTCAGAGTGTTGACGACCACAGTCTGTACTTTGATGCGTTCATTATTAAGAACCTTCAACATCTGCAGGGTGTCATATATGCCCTTCATCCCCCTCTCTTCTTCTTCATTACTTATCGTCTTCGTCCTCCTGTCATTGCCCCCCACACCCTTCCACACACACACACGCGCACGCACGCACATGCACACACACGCGCGCGTCGAGGTTGTGTCGCGTGAAGGACGAGCAGCAAATCCAATCAGCGAGTGGCAAGCTGCATCAGAAACTCCGGCTGCTGTCACTGCTGTTCAGGCTAATCCAGAAACAGAGAGGAGGGGGGGGGGTGAGGAGGGGGGGGGGGGGTGAGGAGGGGGGGGAGGAGGGCGGGGCGGGGGGGGGCAGTAATATGTATAATGACGTCCTGCCACAGTGCACAGAAAAAGATCTGAGCCGGGGGTAATGGATGAGAAGTAATTCAGTTAAGTGTGCTCCCAACAAACATGGAGGATTGTTGTGATGATGCAGCTGATATCCCATCATGCACTGCTTCAGTTATCATATGATCAGCACATTTACCTCCCACGGGGGAGGGGACAGGGGGGTTCAATAGACATCAGGCCCAATGGTCACACTTTCATTTTCCTCTGCCTTTGTTAAAGTTAGCCAGGTTGCCATGGATACAACAGGTTTTCATTTTTTAATGCAAAATAAAAGACACTAAATAAAATTAGAAGTCCTAAAATTGAGTCCACGCTTCTGATGATGTATCATGTCAACAACGCCAAATGGCACGTTTTAAATTCCATTATTTCTCTTTTCAATGTAAAAATTGTTAGGCTCTTATTTTGAATTTTTGTTCTGTCTTAAGCTGAGAGTACTTTACTTGCTGTGTGCTTTTATTTTGAAATAAAGTCAGGCCCTTCCTGTATGTGCTCCTGTTGTCTGTTTGTGAAAATGTTTTTAAATCTATGAAGATGATCACTTTAAATGTCCACACATGTTCAGAGACAGTCCAGGTCGAGTTTCTCGCTCACTAGTTTAGTTTACGATCCCCCTCGACGTCTCCTCGTCCAATCAGAGCGTAACAGGAGGCCGACAGGTGAGTGTAGAGGAGGGTCTGAGCAGGTGTGTGTGTGTGTGTGTGTGTGTGATCAGACGGAGAGACACTGAAGGACCGGACGCTGAAACACTCTGAGAGGACGTGTGTGTGTTTATTTTCTGATTCTGGATTTTATTTTTTCTAACTTTTAATATTTAACTTGTTTTTGTTTGTGTTTGTGTTTCAGCGTACTCTCAGCACATGGAGAACCATATCAGCCCCCCCAACTTCCTGGGTCAGCCCCTCCCCCCGCCGGCCTCCTCGGGACGCTACTCCCCGACCCCGAAGAGCATGCTGGGAGAAGATGATGTCACACGGTGAGGACTAACCTTTACTTTCTCTCCCTCTGACAGCAGACAGGGGGAGGGGGAAGGGGAGGGGGAGGGGGGGCTGGGGGGGTTTGCATGGTTCCTTGAAAGGGCTTACATTTGATTTTTAATATTCAAGGTCATAAATTTGTCTTAAAGCAACATACGGTCATTTAGAAACTGGTGATGGAAGAGAGAAGGTGTGTGTGTGTGTGTGTGTGTGTGTGTGTGTGTGTGTGTGTGTGTGTGTGTGTGTGTGTGTGTGTCTGTGTGTCTGTGTGTGTGTGTGTGTGTGTGTGTGTGTGTGTGTGTGTGTGTGTGCTCGCCCTCTGCTGGTGTTAACCTGCAATAACACACTCTCTGCCTCCTGTACTGATGAACACACAACTTGTAGCTTCATCTTCACGAGCAGCATGTTGACTGACAGCTGTGATGTCATAATGATTGACAGCTGTGACATCATGATTATTGACAGCTGTGATGTCATAATGATTGACAGCTGTGACGTCATGATTATCGACAGCTGTGATGTCATAATGATTGACAGCTGTGACGTCATGATTATTGACAGCTGTGATGTCATAATGATTGACAGCTGTGACATCATGATTATTGACAGCTGTGATGTCATAATGATTGACAGCTGTGACGTCATGATTATCGACAGCTGTGATGTCATAATGATTGACAGCTGTGACGTTATGATTATTGACAGCTGTGATGTCATAATGATTGACAGCTGTGACATCATGATTATTGACAGCTGTGATGTCATAATGATTGACAGCTGTGATGTGGTGATTATTGACAGCTGTGACATCATGATTATTGACAGCTGTGATGTGATGATTGACAGCTGTGATGTCATAATGATTGACAGCTGTGACATCATGATTATTGACAGTTGTAATGTGGTGATGATTGACAGCTGTGATGTCATAATGATTGACAGCTGTGACATCATGATTGTTGACAGTTGTGATGTGGTGATGATTGACAGCTGTGATGTCATAATGATTGACAGCTGTGATGTGGTGATGATTGACAGCTGTGATGTCATAATGATTGACAGCTGTGATGTGGTGATTGACAGCTGTGATGTCATAATGATTGACAGCTGTGATGTCATAATGATTGACAGCTGTGACATCATGATTATTGACAGCTGTGATGTGATGATTGACAGCTGTGATGTCATAATGATTGACAGCTGTGACATCATGATTATTGACAGTTGTGATGTGGTGATGATTGACAGCTGTGATGTCATAATGATTGACAGCTGTGATGTGGTGATGATTGACAGCTGTGATGTCATAATGATTAACAGCTGTGATGTCATAATGATTGACAGCTGTGATGTGGTGATTGACAGCTGTGATGTCATAATGATTAACAGCTGTGATGTCATAATGATTGACAGCTGTGATGTCATAATGATTGACAGCTGTGATGTGGTGATTGACAGCTGTGTGGTCCAACAGGGAGCCCAGGAAGGTGGTGCTGCACAGAGGAGCGACGGGTCTGGGCTTCAACATCGTGGGCGGAGAGGACGGAGAGGGGATCTTCATCTCCTTCATCCTGGCAGGAGGACCAGCTGACCTCTGTGGAGAGCTGAGGAAAGGAGACAGACTGGTGTCTGTACGTACACACACACACACACACACACACACACACACACACACACACACACACACACACACACATATACATATACACAAACACACTCTCACACACACACACACACACACACACACACACACACACACACCGGGCTGTAGAGGGAAATCAATGTTCAGATCATGCGTCAGGCGTGTAGCAGGAGAGAGCAGGAACATAAACACAACATAGCTTTTGTCTCATTTCTATATCAGCGTCAAAAAACATCCGTAATAAATAAATGTGTGTCCTCAGGTGAACGGCGTTGACCTCCGTAACGCCACTCACGAACAGGCTGCAGCCGCCCTGAAGAACGCCGGGCAGACGGTGACCATCATCGCCCACTACAGACCAGAGGGTGAGACATCGGGACACCTGCAGTGTGATCACCTGGGGAAATGAAACATCCATTCAAATCTTTTTAAAAGAGTCTGACTAAAAGTCTGGACTTTTTATATTTTATATTTGTGTTTTTGGATTAACGCGTTTAGTCCATTAAAGATGTCCTCATGAAGCTCCGCTCTGTTCGACTCTTAATCTGACCTCCGTGTCCTCGTTGTTTTTCAGAGTACAGCAGGTTCGAGGCGAAGATCCACGACCTGCGGGAGCAGATGATGAACAGCAGCATCAGTTCAGGTTCTGGATCCTTACGGACGAGTCAGAAGAGGTCGCTTTACGTCAGGTGAGATCACGGCTCACGGATCAGAGCGCATAGAGGGTGTGATGTATGGAGGCCCAGAGGGGACAAAATGCAATTATTTATTATCATGTTTGTTTCTCTTGATTCTTTGCTTCAACTGCTGTGTGTGTCTGTCTGTCTGTCTGTCTGTCTGTCTGTCTGTCTGTCTGTCTGCCTGTCTGTCTGTCTGTCTGTCTGTCTGTCTGTCTGTCTGTCTGCCTGTCTGTCTGTCTGTCTGTCTGTCTGTGCAGAGCTCTGTTTGACTACGATAAGACTCGGGACTCGGGTCTGCCGAGTCAGGGACTCAACTTCAAGTTCGGGGACATCCTTCACGTGGTGAACGCCTCCGACGACGAGTGGTGGCAGGCCCGACAGCTGACGTCTCAGGGGGAGGTGGAGGAGGTGGGGGTGATCCCCAGCAAGAGACGGTGAGGGACACACTCATTAAGTAAAGTAGGCAATGCAACGTTTTTACCCCGACACGTTGTTTCTATTCACCTCGACCCGGCCCTCTTATATCAGCTGGACATGTCGGGTCAAAATCAGTTATAATGAATGTTTTTGTTTTTCCGCCCATGAGTCCATCATCGAAATGACCTCTGACCTTCTGTCCTCTTTGACCTCAGGGTGGAGAAGAAGGAGAGAGCGAGATTAAAGACGGTGAAGTTCAACTCGAAGTCTCGAGACAGAGGGGTGAGTGTTTCATTTCAGTTCTGCTCCTCTGCGTCAGCATCAGATACCTGAATCAGCTCAGCCAGGTGTGTAACACAAAGGTTCTCCTCCCATGATGCCTTGCATGAATTCATTGTGTTACTTGAAGATACTCCAGCTGCAGGATTTCTGCAGGTGTCGTCATCTGTCGCCTTCTGGAGTTCAGAGCGATGGAAGGACAAGCTGAAGCATCGGCCTATTAAAGGAGCAGTATGTAACTCTGACCCCTAGTGTTTAAAATGGGTACTGCAATCCAAACTCAACACATTGTAGAGAGCTGTCTCTCCCCCCCCCCTCACTCAGGTCACCATGTGGTGGACTCTGAAGCTTCAGTGTTTATCCAGCTCTGCATGGGTCTGTAAACCTTTCTGTGTTCTAACCTCTCTCCATTTTTCAAAAGCATCTCCAATATTGATCCTAGTTTGAGCACGTTTCTGCTCGTGGAGCTTATTAGAAACATGCAGAGGCTTTTTAGGTCGGGTACAATCACTTCTATCTGAACCACTTCTCTTGACCGCTTCCATCGCTGCAACACCTGTTGACCTGATAACCGCTCTCATATCTGGCAAACCGAGGGGCGTCCAAAACGGCCGTGTGGGGGTGTCTTAAAAGCGCCTACCTTCTCTGGTCCAAACAAATCCAGAGCATTCAGGAGAATCTAAAGTTAGAAGGAGGACATACTGGCTGCTGCATTGTTGTCAGAGAAGCCAGCACTTCAACATAGCATGTTTCCTTAATGATCAGATAGTAAGATACCTTTATCATCTCACTCACTACATATTGCTCCTTTAATTAAAAATGATCCCTCTTTGTTTGGGCTACATTTATTCTTATTGGTTAGCAGCTGCAAACACCAAAATCTTGTACCTAAACTCTGCAGCCTGTTGCGTTCTTAATGCTGACATGCCTGTAATTCATGCAAGGTATCATGGGACAAGGAATGTCTTAGATCATCGCAGCAATGTCTGCGAGCTGAGTGCACCAGCTGGCCGTTTAAAAAAGAGCCGCATCTGCAGGGCAGAGACAGCGCCGCGTTTCGTCTAAACGTCTTTTCATTGGTCATGCTTTAAAGAAGATGGCATGCCGTCACAGTTTCCTGACCGTTACTTTTTCTTTTGTGTTACCTCGGATATTAGTCCAATATTCTGACTCACGCCTGCTCCATCTTAGTCGAAAAGTTACAACAACAAACAGGTAAACGCTAAAGTCCAACTGGTGCAAGTTGGTCGTAGGTTTCAGCTCTAAGTTTGAGGTGCGCCCAGCTGGTGCACTCGGCTTATGAAGTTTAGGCCTAGTCGCTGAGTCTGAATTGTTTCAGCTACATTTACATTGATGTGTTGTTGATGTATATCTGATGATATGAAGATATGAACCTTGTGTTTGAGCCGCAGCCACCTACTAATGAGTGTTTGACTAATGTTTGAAACCAGCCGGCTCGTTAACAGCATGTTTTATTTTTGAATCTTTGAGACGTTTTCTTCTTCACCACTCCAACGTCTCAGCAGCCGAGCCGCGGCAGCAGCGCCTCCCCCAGCACCTTTAAAACCGTGTGTCGCTTTAACATGCGTTGCCAAAAACTCTCCGCCCGCAAACCTGCCCTCTAACACACCGGAATGATGGAGGGAGGGGGAGAAGAAAAAAAAAAAAAACATGCATGACCTCCCCTCTTCCAGAATCCTCCCCTCCCTCCTCTTACAGAGAGAAACGCTTGACATTGATGTCTGACTGTCTGCTCACAGAAACCTTCCTCCTCCTCCTCCTCCTCCTCCTCCTCCTCACCACTCACCTCTCTCACCCCCCTCCTATCACTCTCTCTCTCTCCTGCTGGATAACCTTGAAGTGCAGCATGTGATCTAATGATGTCAGTAGCCCCACCTCCTGCTGATGACACCTGCAGAGCAAAAGATTTAACGTTCAGTAACAAATAATAAACAGAAGCCAGAGCTGCACTAATCAAAGTTTTTTTTTTTAGTGCAAGCTAAGTGTTAGCCTTTAGCACTAGATCAAAATCCAAAGAGAACTGACAACACCTGTGTAGCTCTACGGAGCTTTTTATCCTCTTTTGGCTTCGAGTTTTGGATTTCCTGAATATTTCCAGTCTGGTTCCATCTCAGTGTTTCCAGCAGCTAGATGTTTCTTTTGTTAAACAACATTTATACTCTACTACGGTTATCACAATACCACATAATTAACCTTCGAAATAATTCTAGTTGTCTCCAAACATTAACGATACCCGTACCACGAGTTGCACGTGTGAACAACCAGATCAGACGTGGGGCAGTCCTCCTGAAATTCTCTAGACATTTCCAGCAGTGCATATATGAAAATGGCGCAAGGTTTGTCATGAAACCAGAATTTTGAACTTGGATACAATTCTGATAAAGTATAATATATATAGGACCAAGAATAGAACCCTGAGGAACTCCTAAGTGATTGTTACCTGTGTCTCCTGGATGTAAAAGCATGCAGATGGTTGATAGTAGCATCAAGTACGTTATAAACACATAGATGAAATATATTTATGATGCTCAGATTGTTCCGTCACCATGTGGCCTAAAACTGATGTATACAACTTTAAATGTAGTTTGAATTGCGCTTAGGAAGATAGGAGGGAGGGGCTACTGCCCTTTGTGATGTCATGAAGAGAAAATCTACAAACGGCCTGTTTGAGCACACATTTTCTGAAAAGTGGAGCAGAAGACGGAGAGGATGGACTTTTCTCATCATTGGGGGGTTTGTAGACTAGAGACACATGTTAGAGTTAGAGGAACATGGTGAAGAGGATTTTAAATAATATGTGACCTTTAAGCATCCTCCAAGCTTTCAAATCCAACTTCACATATATCCAGAAAGCGTTCTTATCTCAGCTTGTAGTTGCTGCGTTTCTGCATGTTCTCTGCATGCCCAGTTTCTTCTCATCTTGCATTCGTCTGACATCTGCTGCCTTCACTGTCACTGCGTTAAAATCAGACACAGAGCAACACCTCACCAAGAACAACAAGGACGTCAAGGTTCAGTTCATCTGCAGAGTAAACAAGAAAAATCAAAACAGGGTGTGTCAAAGTCGACGTCTGAATCTGTGGTTTGGACTGTTTTCAGCTAAATGCTTGAATGCTGCAGCTGTTCAGATTCTTAAACACAGTAGTGTTGTCATGATACCAGACTCCTAAACTTCAATACGATTCTAGTAAAAATTTAATTCTATTAATGCGACAACAACAAAGTCTTTAACACCCAATATTGGGTAATTTCATATTTTGAATTTTAAAATATTGCAGGAAAACTCCTGCACGCGGTCTACAGGGGCGTGTCCAGACTCCAGAGGAGAAGAGTCTCGTTAGAGTTTTAGACCCTGTTGTAAATGTTTGGATCAGACGTCTTTCATTGGCAGAGCGTAGTGGGCGGGAGGGAGTGTAGACCTGGATTATAGAGTTTAGGTAAGGAGGAGTTTTTGTTGCTATTTTGTAAGCGAGCAGCAGAGTTTTAAATTTGATGGGAGCAGTAACTTACACTCCAGTGTAAGGAGATGAACAGTAGAGTGACATGTTCTGTTTTGGATCATCTGCAGAGGTTTGATAGTTCATGTAGGAAGAAGAGCTACCAGTAGAGAGATAGAAGTTTTTATTTACAATTTAAAATACAAACAAAATGTACTTAAATCAGCTGCCTTTTGCAAAATAGCCAGATTAGTTTTTTTCTGACAAGGAAAATATCCAATCACAGTTGAGGATTTTTGGGGTGGCCAATCAGATTTCCAGCGTCCCCCGTGCCTCCCCTCTGGAGACGCTCCTGACTGTCTTAATCATTCAAATACGTTGGCAACATTTCATTATGCAGGAGTTTGCTCACAATTGTTTTGATGGATTCATTCTCGTCCTGCTCACCTGTTTTATAAAAAAGAAACACCTTTTGATTGAATCGTTTTGAAACACCTGGTATCACAAAATATCGCACATTGTGACGACCTTACAAGTATGAATGAAAAAAAGATTCCTTAACTTTAGTAAACCCAGGACGTCGTCCGCTAAACGACAGCGGTGTTGTCCCGGGTTAAAGGGACGTCGATGTGAATACTTCTGATTTCTTTGTGTTCTGACACCGCGTGAGCGCTCAGGTTCAGACTGTTCAGCTTCCACTCAGCAGATAAACTGTAAATATGAAAGTGATAAAGTCATGATTAGGTGAATGAAACAGACAAACAGTAGCAGCAGAGTTCTGTGATGTTTTAGTGTTTTAACTTTGAATGAACCTTCAAGCTGACGAGCCACAGACTCAGACAAACAGCTTCTCACTCCTCAGACTCCCCCATCTCCCCCTCTTCTTCTTCTTCTTTATTAATTTTATTCCATCACCCCTCTTCCTCCCTCCCTCCCTACCTCCTTCCTTCCTTCCTCCCTCC
>NC_089198.1:2758367-2773367 GCF_963930695.1 Labrus bergylta | reverse complement strand
TGACTCTATCCACTGTCCTCTCTCTCTCTCTCTCTCTCTGGTTTCAGACTCTATCCACTGTCCTCTCTCTCTGGTTTCTGACTCTATCCACTGTCCTCTCTCTCTAGTTTCTGACTCTATCCACTGTCCTCTCTCTCTGGTTTCTGACTCTATCCACTGTCCTCTCTCTCTCTGGTTTCTGACTCTATCCACTGTCCTCTCTCTCTGGTTTCTGACTCTATCCACTGTCCTCTCTCTCTCTGGTTTCTGACTCTATCCACTGTCCTCTCTCTCTCTGGTTTCTGACTCTATCCACTGTCCTCTCTCTCTCTGGTTTCAGACTCTATCCACTGTCCTCTCTCTCTCTGGTTTCAGACTCTATCCACTGTCCTCTCTCTCTCTGGTTTCTGACTCTATCCACTGTCCTCTCTCTCTCTCTGGTTTCTGACTCTATCCACTGTCCTCTCTCTCTCTCTGGTTTCTGACTCTATCCACTGTCCTCTCTCTCTCTGGTTTCTGACTCTATCCACTGTCCTCTCTCTCTCTGGTTTCAGACTCTATCCACTGTCCTCTCTCTCTCTGGTTTCTGACTCTATCCACTGTCCTCTCTCTCTCTGGTTTCAGACTCTATCCACTGTCCTCTCTCTCTCTGGTTTCTGACTCTATCCACTGTCCTCTCTCTCTCTCTCTGGTTTCTGACTCTATCCACTGTCCTCTCTCTCTCTGGTTTCTGACTCTATCCACTGTCCTCTCTCTCTCTGGTTTCTGACTCTATCCACTGTCCTCTCTCTCTGGTTTCAGACTCTATCCACTGTCCTCTCTCTCTCTCTGATTTCAGACTCTATCCACTGTCCTCTCTCTCTCTGGTTTCAGACTCTATCCACTGTCCTCTCTCTCTCTCTGGTTTCTGACTCTATCCACTGTCCTCTCTCTCTCTCTGGTTTCTGACTCTATCCACTGTCCTCTCTCTCTCTCTCTGGTTTCAGACTCTATCCACTGTCCTCTCTCTCTCTCTGGTTTCTGACTCTATCCACTGTCCTCTCTCTCTCTCTCTGGTTTCAGACTCTATCCACTGTCCTCTCTCTCTGGTTTCAGACTCTATCCACTGTCCTCTCTCTCTCTCTCTGGTTTCTGACTCTATCCACTGTCCTCTCTCTCTCTCTGGTTTCTGACTCTATCCACTGTCCTCTCTCTCTCTCTGATTTCAGACTCTATCCACTGTCCTCTCTCTCTCTCTGGTTTCTGACTCTATCCACTGTCCTCTCTCTCTCTCTCTGGTTTCTGACTCTATCCACTGTCCTCTCTCTCTCTCTGGTTTCAGACTCTATCCACTGTCCTCTCTCTCTCTCTCTGGTTTCTGACTCTATCCACTGTCCTCTCTCTCTCTGGTTTCTGACTCTATCCACTGTCCTCTCTCTCTCTCTCTGGTTTCTGACTCTATCCACTGTCCTCTCTCTCTCTGGTTTCAGACTCTATCCACTGTCCTCTCTCTCTCTCTGGTTTCTGACTCTATCCACTGTCCTCTCTCTCTCTCTCTGGTTTCAGACTCTATCCACTGTCCTCTCTCTCTCTGGTTTCAGACTCTATCCACTGTCCTCTCTCTCTCTCTGGTTTCTGACTCTATCCACTGTCCTCTCTCTCTCTCTGGTTTCTGACTCTATCCACTGTCCTCTCTCTCCCTGGTTTCTGACTCTATCCACTGTCCTCTCTCTCTCTCTGGTTTCTGACTCTATCCACTGTCCTCTCTCTCTCTCTGGTTTCTGACTCTATCCACTGTCCTCTCTCTCTCTCTGGTTTCTGACTCTATCCACTGTCCTCTCTCTCTCTCTCTCTCTCTGGTTTCAGACTCTATCCACTGTCCTCTCTCTCTGGTTTCTGACTCTATCCACTGTCCTCTCTCTCTAGTTTCTGACTCTATCCACTGTCCTCTCTCTCTGGTTTCTGACTCTATCCACTGTCCTCTCTCTCTCTGGTTTCTGACTCTATCCACTGTCCTCTCTCTCTGGTTTCTGACTCTATCCACTGTCCTCTCTCTCTCTGGTTTCTGACTCTATCCACTGTCTCTCTCTCTCTCTGGTTTCTGACTCTATCCACTGTCCTCTCTCTCTCTGGTTTCTGACTCTATCCACTGTCCTCTCTCTCTCTCTGGTTTCTGACTCTATCCACTGTCCTCTCTCTCTCTCTGGTTTCTGACTCTATCCACTGTCCTCTCTCTCTCTGGTTTCTGACTCTATCCACTGTCCTCTCTCTCTCTGGTTTCTGACTCTATCCACTGTCCTCTCTCTCTCTCTGGTTTCTGACTCTATCCACTGTCCTCTCTCTCCCTGGTTTCTGACTCTATCCACTGTCCTCTCTCTCTCTCTGGTTTCTGACTCTATCCACTGTCCTCTCTCTCTCTCTGGTTTCTGACTCTATCCACTGTCCTCTCTCTCTCTCTGGTTTCTGACTCTATCCACTGTCCTCTCTCTCTCTCTCTCTCTCTGGTTTCAGACTCTATCCACTGTCCTCTCTCTCTGGTTTCTGACTCTATCCACTGTCCTCTCTCTCTAGTTTCTGACTCTATCCACTGTCCTCTCTCTCTGGTTTCTGACTCTATCCACTGTCCTCTCTCTCTCTGGTTTCTGACTCTATCCACTGTCCTCTCTCTCTGGTTTCTGACTCTATCCACTGTCCTCTCTCTCTCTGGTTTCTGACTCTATCCACTGTCCTCTCTCTCTCTGGTTTCTGACTCTATCCACTGTCCTCTCTCTCTCTGGTTTCTGACTCTATCCACTGTCCTCTCTCTCTCTCTGGTTTCTGACTCTATCCACTGTCCTCTCTCTCTCTCTGGTTTCTGACTCTATCCACTGTCCTCTCTCTCTCTGGTTTCTGACTCTATCCACTGTCCTCTCTCTCTCTGGTTTCAGACTCTATCCACTGTCCTCTCTCTCTCTGGTTTCTGACTCTATCCACTGTCCTCTCTCTCTCTGGTTTCAGACTCTATCCACTGTCCTCTCTCTCTCTGGTTTCAGACTCTATCCACTGTCCTCTCTCTCTCTCTGGTTTCTGACTCTATCCACTGTCCTCTCTCTCTCTGGTTTCTGACTCTATCCACTGTCCTCTCTCTCTCTGGTTTCTGACTCTATCCACTGTCCTCTCTCTCTCTCTCTCTCTCTCTCTCTCTCTGGTTTCTGACTCTATCCACTGTCCTCTCTCTCTCTGGTTTCAGACTCTATCCACTGTCCTCTCTCTCTCTGGTTTCTGACTCTATCCACTGTCCTCTCTCTCTCTGGTTTCAGACTCTATCCACTGTCCTCTCTCTCTCTGGTTTCAGACTCTATCCACTGTCCTCTCTCTCTCTCTGGTTTCTGACTCTATCCACTGTCCTCTCTCTCTCTGGTTTCAGACTCTATCCACTGTCCTCTCTCTCTCTCTGGTTTCAGACTCTATCCACTGTCCTCTCTCTCTCTGGTTTCTGACTCTATCCACTGTCCTCTCTCTCTCTCTCTCTCTCTCTAGTTTCTGACTCTATCCACTGTCCTCTCTCTCTGGTTTCTGACTCTATCCACTGTCCTCTCTCTCTGGTTTCTGACTCTATCCACTGTCCTCTCTCTCTCTGGTTTCTGACTCTATCCACTGTCCTCTCTCTCTCTCTCTCTCTCTCTGGTTTCTGACTCTATCCACTGTCCTCTCTCTCTCTCTCTCTCTCTCTGGTTTCTGACTCTATCCACTGTCCTCTCTCTCTCTCTGGTTTCAGACTCTATCCACTGTCCTCTCTCTCTCTGGTTTCAGACTCTATCCACTGTCCTCTCTCTCTCTGGTTTCAGACTCTATCCACTGTCCTCTCTCTCTCTGGTTTCTGACTCTATCCACTGTCCTCTCTCTCTCTGGTTTCTGACTCTATCCACTGTCCTCTCTCTCTCTGGTTTCTGACTCTATCCACTGTCCTCTCTCTCTCTGGTTTCTGACTCTATCCACTGTCCTCTCTCTCTCTCTGGTTTCTGACTCTATCCACTGTCCTCTCTCTCTCTCTGGTTTCTGACTCTATCCACTGTCCTCTCTCTCTCTGGTTTCTGACTCTATCCACTGTCCTCTCTCTCTCTGGTTTCAGACTCTATCCACTGTCCTCTCTCTCTCTGGTTTCTGACTCTATCCACTGTCCTCTCTCTCTCTGGTTTCAGACTCTATCCACTGTCCTCTCTCTCTCTGGTTTCAGGCTCTATCCACTGTCCTCTCTCTCTCTCTGGTTTCAGACTCTATCCACTGTCCTCTCTCTCTCTGGTTTCTGACTCTATCCACTGTCCTCTCTCTCTCTCTCTCTCTCTCTAGTTTCTGACTCTATCCACTGTCCTCTCTCTCTGGTTTCTGACTCTATCCACTGTCCTCTCTCTCTGGTTTCTGACTCTATCCACTGTCCTCTCTCTCTCTGGTTTCTGACTCTATCCACTGTCCTCTCTCTCTCTGGTTTCTGACTCTATCCACTGTCCTCTCTCTACATTAAAGGCACAAAAAGTCCAAAAATAAATCTTAAAAAAAAAAAAAAAAAGATTCTTACAAACATTTTTTTGTTGTGCTCCTTTCAGCCATCGTTCAGGGCGACACTCTGGAGGAGATCTACGATCAGGTGAAGCAGATCATCGAGGAGCAGTCGGGTCCGTTCATCTGGGTTCAGTCCAAGGAGAAGTTATGAGGATCAACGCTCTCGTCTGCTCTACGCTCCTCTCTCTAGATCTGTTTTATTTTGAAATTTAAAGTCGACTGCAGACGGCTGCCGTCCCCCTAACCCCCCCCGACCTCCACGCCCCTCCTCACGCCCCTCCCCCTATCGACGACACAGCGGCTGACCGGAGCGTCGTTTTCTTTTCTATCTTTGCCTGAATAAGACTCCATGTTGGGTTTCCTGACCAGCAGAGTAAAGCACACAGGAAGTGAGACGACATCACACTCAACACGGTACGGCTCCTTAATGTTTAAGGGAGGAGAACTAAAGAGGAGAAGAAGAAAGAAGAAACGTACGATGCAGATTTTATCTATTTTTTTGTTTGTGGGTTTTTTTCCCCCTTTTTTTCGTCTTGTAAGGTGAGCGTCGCCGGACGGACGGGTGGACGGAGTTTCAGACTCGGCGGAGACACAAAAAGCAGAACTTTGCACGTTTGAGCTTTAACAGCATGTCATTAACTCCCCTGTTTATTTCCCATCAGCCCTTGCGCCTCAGTGTCTGATGTCACAGCTTTTCTTCTTCAGTTCTGCGCTCATTTCATCGTTTGTCTTTCTTTTTTTTACACTCTTTGATTCTTTTTGCTCCTCGCTGCTGCAGGATGTTTGTCAGGACGCTCTGCAGGGTTCTTGCTCTGCCGCTAGGGGGCGCTGTGTGTTTTGATTATGAAATGTTCTGAATTCACCTTTACGATCGCTAATCTTCCTGCTCAAACTAAATGAGGATTCATCTTGTTTTTTTTTCTCTCGATGAGTTCTGATTTCATCCTCGAACATTTCACACGTTTAGCTCGACCGCGTTCGATGAGTTCAGACGCTCGACATTAAAAATTCTTCCTTCACTGCAGAAACACGAAGATCTCCTCGAGTCATTTCTGTCTTTGATTATTTAAAAACAAATGAAGAAGAGAATATTTCAGCCTGTTTCTCATGAAGAGCGGGAACTCCAAAGACGGAGAACTCTGCGGACTTTAGCTCTCGTACGAAACAAGAACAATCCCGTCTTCAGGATGTCGTAGTTTTCAAAATCACGACTTTTCTTTGGTTTCATTCTTGTAACGAGCAGAAAATGTGCTTCATTAAAAACTTTTTTTTCAGGTCCACAATATTTCTTAAAATACGACGACTTTATTCTCTAAATATTACGTCTTACTTACGAATTATTCAAATTATTACTATTCTTGAATGTTTTTCGTATAACATTACGACTATTTTCTTGAATTATTACGTCATTTTACACACAATATTACGACTTTATCCCGAAATACATTTTTATTCTCGTAATTTGAGGATTTTCTTCCCCAGAATATTTCGACTTTGTCCCGACATATTCTGTGTTTTTTCGTAAAATATTTCTCCTCCGTTCTCCCACGACTTTAATTCTCGTTGAATTTGGAAATTTTTCAGAATATTTAGATTCTTAATTTTCTATTTCTACTACTTCAATCTTTAAATCTCTGAGATGTTTTCTTTCGTTTATTGTGACCTTTAAACTCCGTCATGAATCAAATAAATACACAAACAATAAAATTAAAACGTTTATCTCTAATAAATGTGAAAACAGGTTTGAAGAAAAAGTTTGTTCAAATTAATCCAAAATTTAAAAATAAACTGAAATTTCATGAATTTTCTAGAATTTGGATTTTTACTCTCAAATTTCCAGATTTGGCGTCTTCCCCGTGAAGCAGTCTGAAATATTCTCTCCGTCAGCACTGAGTGACCTCGTCAGACATTTAAATCATCATCATCAGTGTGTGTTTGGTGTCTGTGTGAGCGGCGCCCTCTACGACGCGAGTTTGAACCCCGTCAGACGCGCTGGGCGGACGTCCGTCAGCGTCGTCAGTGTCTTACCATGAAAACGATGTCGCTGGTGTGATTCTGACCTGGAGATGCCGCCTCCACGCAGACGATTATTGTACAATGAGATTCTGAGATATTTAACCCCTAAACTGCCTATTTTGTTATAAAAAGTCTATATTGAACTTTACTTCAGCACTACGGAGTTCTTTTCTCTGCGTTGTTAATCATATATGAATAGAAAGTATAAAGATATTTGAATATATATTTTTTCTTTTTCTTTGATCACCACCTCCTCTGTCTTTTAATTTTCTTTTTTAAGCATAAATAAAAAACTTAACAACAAAACACGAAGCGGTGTACGCCTCCTTCCTCTTCTTCTGTTCTTTGGTCCTCCAGGTGTCGCAGCTACGGAGACGCTGCTGGTTATCTGCCGCTCGTCTGTGACGTGCAGGATATCAGATGCTAAAAATGTAAAGCAGAAGAAATAAGGAGAAACACTGATTGCAAAATAACGGCATAAAGATACATACAGAAGCCCTGAGGGGACATGCATCCACACATTGTTTGATACTCGTGATCATAATGAACAATAAGGGGGAGCTGGTGGCGAGCGTGCACTCCCATGTATGGAGGCTGTGGAAAGGATAAAGGTAAGTATGTGCACGATGCGTTCCTGCTTAACTGTCCCTGAAAATGACCTCCAGAAGGAGTGGGGACCCAAATAATAAAAGTCGTTAAAGCACGTTTTCAAAAAGTGAAAAACAGAAACACATTTGTCCAGTTTTGGATCCTGAAGTGATCTGCAGGTAATCATCAAACTCTCAGGTTCAAGAAGAATCATGTTTCATGGCCAGCAGGGGGCGTGTGTCACCCATGTCAAGTATATATCAGTGTTTCTTCAACAAACATCATTGGGCACAGATTTCATTACATCAGAACACCTGCACAACCCTTTACACTAGTGAACCTCCATATTCATTCATACTCTTTGATCACCTGACACAGGTAACTCCATGACCTCCCAAACAAACCTTCATGCTTACAGAAAAAAAACATAAAATCATGAAGGAGAGAAAAGTAGAGGAACTATTGAGAGCTTCAAAATTTATTTATTCTCTTTTAAATCATACTTGTGTCCATCCGGGGTGCTTTTATTTTGAAAGTTCATGACGGATGTAGTATTATTTCCTCTTGTGTTTAACTCGTCTTCGGGTCAGTTCGGTTAAACCGTCTTTAACGTCCTCCAGCAGGGACTCTCGGATCCTCGGGGCCTTCTGGTTCAGGTCTCCCGGTCCCCGTCAGCTAGCGGGATGATGTATGCTACTTCTGTTAAAGCCTTCAAAATAAAATAAGTATAATAATAATGTATTTTTACGTTACGGAAACGTTTTAAAAAATACCAGAAATCCCTTTAAATCATTTTATTTTTTATTTATTCATTTGAATCTTGATTCTCACATTTTTTGTTTCCATGGAGACGACAAAAGAGAAGCAACGCTCAGGCTTTCAGGCAGCTTTTATTCTCCACATGTGGACAGCAGACAGGTGTGACCTTTGACCCTGACCCTACAGGAGTCAGTACAGTAGATGAGCAACAAGGGGGCGACGTGGAGGAATAAATTAAAAACCTCAGAACACAACAACAACAACAACAGCTCGTCAGGTCAAATAAAAGAAGAAGAAATCCACTCTGAAATAAAACAAAATAAAAATCCACTCGAGGAGAAAAAAACAAAAAACATAAAAAAAGTCATTTAGAAAAAGTCGAGTGCGTTTTGAGTTTTTGGTTCGTTTCTTCCTCACTGTGCTTCTGTGACACACACACACACACACACACACACACACACACACACACACACACACACACACACACACACACACACACACACACACACACACACACACACACACACACACACACACACACACACACACACACACACACACACACACACACACACACACACACACACACTATTTACACTCGTATTTATAGACTCTTTAAATTCAGACTATTTAAACTCCGCCTCCTCGTGTCCCGCCCGGACCAATCAGCAGCTGCTGTTCTTGAACTCGCCGTTCTCAGTGATGGACAGTTTGGTGGGGTTGGTGGGTGACAGGCCGTTGCGGAGGTTCGGCGTGCTGTAGCGCTCCTTCACCTGCGCCAGCGCCAACATCAGCCGGGAGTTCGCCGCGTCCAGGGAGCAGATCCGCTTCTCCTGAATGGACGGAGACAAAGGGAAGGGGGCGGGACAGGAAGTCAGACTGAGAAATGCTAAACAAAATGCCGTCTTTGTGACGATCTGACTGTCGGGTAAAAAAACACATTGCAGCGCTTTATCGCCTCCGAGTTTAAGATGAAAAGGAATCCCTTAAAATCTCTAGAAAACCCTAAAATCTAATCCCATGCTCTGACTGGTCACTTCCTGTCAGCACCTTTGGTCACTTCCTGTCAGCACCTGTGAGCTTTCAAGTGTTCCCTGAAATGATTCTCAGTTTCTTGTAGGACTGAATCTCTTTTTAAGGTCGTCGTGCTAAACTCTGATGACATCACTGACGGTGTGTGAAGGTGAAACTGTCACTGATTGTCGTGTTGTGTCTTTGACCCGACATCAGGAAACACAGAGAGTCAGAGGGCAGCAAACACAAAACAGCCCGAAGAACTGAAATCTACAAACAAATAAACAAAAGAACAAACAAATAAATAAACAAACAAACAAACAAACAAATAAATAAACAAACAAACAAACAAAGAGTGAGAGTGAAGCTCTGCTGCAGGGAGTCAAACTGATCTGAAATCAGATGATCAAACACCTGAGTGACTGTGGGACCCTCTGACGTCCCGGGACTCTCTGCTGGTTCAGAGAGGGGGGGGGGGGGGGGGGGGCAGCCAAACAGAAATAAAACAGGTGAGAGCGTGACACACCCAAACACCAAAAACACCTGAAACCAAGAACGAAGAATCAGAGCGCCTCCTACAGGTCAACCTTTTGGACTTTAGTTTGAAAGTCTGTTTCCTTTGACCGGCCTGAGCACTCGGGGGGGAGAGAGAGAGTGGGGCGAGCGACATGCAGCAAAGGGCCGAGTTCTGATTGGACTGAAAGTAAAGAGTCATGGAGGTGTGACAGAATGGATCCAGCGTTGGAGGCGGAGCTCCGTTCATTCCTATGAAAGCTGCTCACTGTGAGTCTCGTTCCCGTGAAATATCTCTGAATTCAGCTTTAATTACATTTTACAACTTTTAGAACCTGATGGTTTTAAAAAAGGTTTTTAAGTTGATGTAGCTCAAAAACATCTCGCTGCAATACCACATTTGGCCACCAGGTACAATTGGCTTTAACAGTGGACGCACTTCCTGGGCGCTTAGTGTCGACATCCATTGATGTGTTTCCCTATGAATTCTGGGTAATAAAACTTGAGTATTGTAAATATCTGCTCTGTGATTGGGTGCTCAGGTGTGTCAGCACTCCTTATTGGCAGCGTGTTTTCAAAAAACAGCGTGGTGGGGGGGGGGGGGGGGGGGGGGGGGCGGGGTGAGGAGGTGTTGGGGGGGGGGGGGGGGTGAGGGTTGCCAGGCGGGCTACAGTCACTACTTGCCTGATTGGTTAACCTCACATCCGTTACTGACCTGAAATCAGTGAAGAGTCGATGAGATGAAGAGACACAAAAGATCTAAATCTGCTGCTGGTTTCCTCTCTGAGCCACGCCCACATTCAAAATAAACTTTATTTAATGATCCCTGCGGACGGACGACGAGGCCGCTGTGCGCCTAACACAGCCCGTCACTCCGTCTACAAGAACTCAGAGACTCTCCAGTGATTAACTGATGTGTGTGTGTGTGTGTGTGTGTGTGTGTGTGTGTGCAGAGCTGCTCTGACGTCGGTGTCACCTGAGCGTCGATGATCTTCTGCTTGGCTTCGATCACCGCCTGCATCTCCGCGTGGTCCCTCTTAAGCTCCTCCTCCACCGCCATCAGCCTGCACGCACAAACACACGGTTGTAAAGCAACAAAAACATGTGACGCCTGAATTCAATCACCGCTCACTCAGACACAAACAAACAAACAAACAAACAAACAAACAAACAAACTAAGTGGGTGGTGTTTGGTGTCATTGCACTTGCAGGCCAGCAGGGGGCGGAGTCTCTGCGTACCTGCAGATGATGCTCTTCATCTGGCTGTCCTTCTCCTCCTGCTGCCTCCTCAGACGCTCCTCGCTGTCCTCCAGGCGGTTCTTGTACTCCTGCAGGAGCTTCTGCATCTGCTGCTCCTGAGTCAGCAGCCGCCGCTCGTACTCCTCCAGACGACGCCCCGACACCCGCAGACGCTCCTTCAGACGGGAGATCTCCAGCTCGTACTTAAAGGGGGGGGGGGGGCGGAGTCAGAGTGACATCATCATCACTGTGATCACTGAGTACTATTCAACATGTTTTATTTACATCAGACACATTCTTTAAAAATCTGGTGAGTTTAGTTTGAATTTGAAACTATACGGAGTCCCAGGAGGGTCAAAACAAAAAGTCAATTTTTAAATGTCCTGCTATGTTGAATGAGTTTTAACCACGAGGTGTCAGAGCGTTCAGTTTCAGTTTGTTTTGTACCTTCTCCGTGTTCTTGCCCTCCTCTCTGCTCTTCTCTCCTCCCTCCTCCTCCTCCTCGTACTGTCCGTTGTTGAGCACCCAGGCCGCCGTCCTCTCCACTGGCGACATCGCCACCGCCACCGTCTCCACCGGAGACACCACCTGAGCGCCAACCAGTGACATCATCAAACACCTGAGACACTTCATCACAAACACACTTTTTTTGTCCACATAAATATTAGATTCATTGATTGTAGAAATGTCTCTTCCTGTCCCGTGTGTTGGTGTAGTACCTGCTGTGCCTGCTTGGTGGCGCTCCTCATGGGCGGCGCCACGTTCTCCACAGAGGAGGGGGTCTGCTGGCGGTTGGCCTGGCCTGTGGCGGGCGTCGGCTCGGTGTTGGCGCTGCTGCTGCTACGAAGCGACGAGGTTTGAGGAATTGAGCGTGGCGTCCTGGCTCCGCCCCCTGCCCTGCTCTGCTGCTCAACCTTGACGATGTGGGCGGTGCCCGCCGTCGTGCTCTGACGGGGGATGGCGACGGCTGTGGCAGCACCAGGTGGGAGGTCCGGCGGTGCGTGTCGGCGTGGCGTGGAACACTCCTCGCTCTGCGTGCTCCGCCTGCTGCCCAGCTCGTCCAGGCTGCTGTTGGACGCCACGCGGCCTTTGACGCCCACCTGGCTGCCGAAGTCGTCGGAGTTGCTGTGGCTGTTGTGGGAGCTCTCGGTGCTCAGGTTCTCCGAGCTGGAGTCGCGGTGCAGCGAGTGGGCGGAGCGTGTGGACAGGCTGTGGGCGGGGTTACTCAGGTGGTAGACCGGGTTCTGGAAGGAGAGCGGCTGCAGGCTGCGCTGCTGGCTGAGCGCCGGGTGCAGCGGCCGCCTCACCTGCGGCGCGCTCTGCGGCTGAGCGTCTCTGGGCGGGGCTTTGGTCTGGTGGGGCGGCAGCTGGGGGGTGAGAGGGTTGGAGTGGGGAAAGTTAAGAGGGGGGGGCGGGGCGTGTCCGATGGAGGCCTGCGAGCCCACTCTGCTGAGTCGGGGCGGGGCCTCATGGTGCGGCGGCGGTCCTGGGGGGCCGTGCAGACTCTGGGCGTCCTGCAGGTCCACCATGGAGATGCTGCGTCCGTTGGGCAGCGGGCTGTCCCGCTCCTCGTGGTCTGAGAAGCTGGTGTGGGTGGAGGGATGCTGCTTTGCCAGCAGGGGGCGCTGACCTCGACCGTAACCCTCCATCAGCTCCTGGGACTGCAGGCTGCGGGCGTCGCTGCGGCTGCAGGAAGTGACACATTCATCTTTAAACATCACTGATGAAAAAACAGGTTTTAGAAAAAGTGTGTAAAGCTGCATTATTTAAATGTCCAGCAGGGGGCGACTCTGAGGTCATGTTGCTCCCTCAGTAAACATTTTCCTCATCAGTTTCTCAATCTCTAGTTTCACGTTTTAACCACAGCGTGACGTTCATTTAGTACATTTTGGTACCATTTAGGGTCACAGAAGAACCAGAATGAGGGGGAGGGGTTAGAAAGAGGGGGAGGAGATCGATAGAGGGGGAGGAGTTAGGGCGGGGCCACCTGTGACTGACAAGTCGCTGCCATGGCGACCTGAATAAATGTTTTGTTCAGCGTTTGGTTGTTCTCGCAGACGCTCTGAGGAGATGGATGTTTTCAGTGAGAACATTCAGTCACAGGAAGTGACCATATTTGGTCATCGGTCACTCCTCATAATCAAAGACGCTGATTTATTCTACAAAGTAAAAACCCGGTTCATCATCGACTTTCTACACCATCAGATTTGTGTAGTTGCCCCCTGCTGGACATTAAAGGGACTGCAGTGTTACTCAGACCAGGTGATGTAGGATCTGGCAGCTGATTGGTTACCTGTCGGCGGGGTCCTCAAAGATCCGCTGTAACCCTGACGACAGGCTGCCGCTGATGTTGTGCGCCGAGTTGTGCTCCTGGAAGCGTCGTAGCTGCTGCTGGACCGGCGTGGGCGCCGCCAGGCAGCGAGAGATGTCTCCCAGAATCCTCGGCAGCGGGCCCAGCTTCGCTACGGTGGCCTGCAGGAAGGAATTTTCACCCTGGGGTTGGCGTGCGTGTGTGTGTGTGTGTGTGTGTGTGTGTGTGTGTGTGTGTGTGTGTGGATGGTTTGAATGGAAGCACCAGGATGCAGTGGTGGAGATGGCGGAGGGAGGAAACCAAGATGGTGGCAACAGAGAGAGTCGGCCAGACAGGAAGTGAACAGAAGGGGGAGGGGGGGAGGAGGGGGGGGAGGAAAAATAAACATGAGGGAAACTTAATGGAAACAAAATCAAACTACAACATGCTGCAACTGCACAGAACCACGTCACACACAGCAGAGCCATGCTGAAGGACGAGCTCTCACAGGTGAGACAGGTGAGGGGGAGGAGCTCAGGGGGGAGGAGCTCGGGGGGGAGGAGCTCGGGGGGGAGGAGCTCGGGGGGGGGGGGGGGGGGGGGGGCATGCTGTGAGTTTCAGCCACGCAGCGTTAATGTGGTTAAAGGGTTAAATGGACTGAGGTGACATTTGATGTTTATTCATGTTACACCATCAAATACACAACACACACACACGCGCGCACACACGCACACACACACACACACACTAACATACTCACACCAACACACACACACACACACACACACACACACACACACTCTGGCTAACTATAGGCCTATATCCAACCTTCCTTTTTTCTCGAAGATCCTGGAGAAGGTGGTCGCTAAACAGCTGTGTGACTTTCTCCATGACAACAGTTTATTTGAGGAGTTTCAGTCAGGATTTAGAGTCCACCATAGCACTGAGACTGCACTAGTTAGAGTTACAAACGATCTACTTCTAGCTTCAGACAGGGGACTTCTCTCTGTGCTCGTCTTGTGAGATCTTAGTGCTGCTATTGACACCATTGACCATCAGATCCTATTATACAGACTAGAACATTTACTTGGAATTACAGGGACTGCTTTAAGTTGGTTTGAATCCTACTTATCAGACCGATCTCAGTTTGTACATGTTAATAATAAGTCCTCTATGCACACCAAAGTTAGCCATGGAGTCCCACAAGGTTCAGTGCTTGGACCAATTCTCTTTACATTATATATGCTTCCTCTGGAAATATTATGAGGAAACACTCCATACAGTTTCATTGTTATGCAGATGATACTCAGCTTTATGTATCAATGAAGCCCGATGGCACCAGTCAGTTATATCAGCTAGAAACGTGCCTTAAGGACGTTAGGACCTGGATGACCAGAAGGTTTTTGCTACTTAACTCAGGCAAGACTGAAGTTATTGTGCTAGGCCCTAAGAACCTCAGAGAGACTTTTTCTAGTGATGTGACTGTCCTTAGTGACATCAGCCTGGCATCTAGCAGCACTGTTAGGAATCTAGGAGTTCTATTTGATCAAGATATGTCCTTCAGCTCTCACATCAGGCAAATTTCAAGAACAGCCTATTTTCACCTTCGTAATATATCTAAGATCAGGAATATCCTGTCGCAAAATGATGCAGAAAAACTAGTTCATGCATTTGTTACCTCCAGATTGGATTATTGTAACTCTCTTTTATCAGGGTGCTCTGGCAAGTCTCTAAAGACTCTTCAACTGGTCCAGAACGCTGCAGCTTGTGTACTGACTAGAACCAGGAAATGGGACCACATTACTCCTGTGTTGGCTTCTCTGCACTGGCTCCCTATACAGTCTAGAATAGAATTCAAGATCCTTCTTCTCACTTACAAAGCTCTAAATGGCCAGGCACCATCTTATCTTAAGGAGCTACTAGTGCCGTACTGTCCCTCGAGAACATTACGATCCCGGAGTGCAGGCCTGCTAGTGGTACCTACAGTCTCTAAGTGTACTATGGGGGGTAAAGCCTTCAGTTATCGGGCTCCTCTCCTCTGGAATCGTCTTCCAGTCGGGGTCAAGGAGGCAGACACAGTCTGT